>NC_056733.1:1174341633-1174459133 GCF_019279795.1 Protopterus annectens | reverse complement strand
TCTTAACCCACCAGCTGTTTTGTGCAGAAATGAGCATGGCCAGACTGACTGACATGCCTAACAGCTGTGATGTAGCATGCAAATGATGCATGATTGACATATCATGCAGATTTGCCTGAGACATCATGAGTATTCATAGCGTAATTGTAGTTCACCCTCTTCCTCAATGTAGTGTGGTATATTTAAATAGGGGATGTGGGGGGTGCAGGGGGCTGGCCCCCCTGAATAAGCAAAGAGAAAAAAGTTAATATTTGTGTGTGTGTGTGTGTGTGTGTGTGTGTGTGTGTGTGTGTGTGTGTGTGTGTGTGTGTGTGCGTGTGTGTGTGTGTGCGTGTGTGTGTGTGTGCGTGTGTGTGTATGTCTGTGTTTGTTTGTAGGTGCGAGTGTGTGTGTGTGTGTGTGTGTGTGTGTGTGTGTGTGTGTGTGTGTGTGTGTGTGTGTGTGTGTGTGTGTGTGTATGTGTGTTTGTGTGTGTGTCTGTATGTGCATGTGTGTGTGTGTCTGTCTGTTTGCATATGTGTGTGTGTGTGTGTGTGTGTGTGTGTGTGTGTGTGTGTGTGTGTGTGTGTGTGTGTGGGTGTGTGTGTGAGTGTATGTGTGTAGACATATCAACCTATGCATAAAAATGCATGCAATAAAAAAGCCGAGTAGCAGGTGCATTTATGTTCTGATGAGCTCCCCTACTGATACAACTTTGCTAAAGACTCGCTGATGGGGAGCAAGCTAAAGAAGTGTTTCTCCACTGCCTTATGTTTGCTCACTTCTGGTGGATCTCAGTAGCAGTTGCATGCATTTTTTGAATAATGACTTGACCCAGCTGCATCACTTAAATAACAAGAATGCAACTTTTGTTAAATTCCACTCACATGTCTAGCTCCAGACTATAATCTGTTTTGTGTTTTTTTATTAATTTCTTTTGCAATGACTGAGTTACTCCTACTCTGTGCAACCTGTTTCTAGCTACAAACTGTACTGTAAGCCATAAATGTGATTCAGCTACATTCTCCATTATTACATAAGAGATGCAAAGTTAAAGTTCTGTATTAATTCATTAAGTGACTGCAGTACATTGTCTATTTAGTGACTTTTTTAAGGGAATTTCTTTGAATTTTCACTGAGTTAACATGTCTGTGCTATGTACTTGCCGATTCCGATGAATATTCATGGATGACGACAAACACAGGAAAATATTTATTTATGACTGCACTGTAACGTCACCCTGCTGCTGGGTGTTGGGCGGGGTTTGGGCTGTGCTTGCTACTACGCATCTGGTGGATTAATGCACTACAGCAAAGCCCCTTATTTTACCTTACTGCTTGCTCTTAAGTGTTGAAGTGCTTTTATTCTGCTATATTTATTACTGCTTGTTAGTAGCCTAATTAAATTTGTCTGCTATTCTAAGCCTCTTAGTTTTGGTTTTAGCACTTGGGCTTCAGGACAGTTATTTTACATTTAAGGTTTTTGAGGTCTATACTCTTGTGGACAAACCCTTATCAAAACCATCTCTCCATAAGTCCATCCAAGTTTCAGAACACTATGTCTCGACAGTTCCCATCAGTTTCTCCTGCCAGTATGGTTGACATGGGCATACTGAGGCAGTGTAGCAACTGCCTCATGTTCACTGACAACCCTCTTCTCCTAGTACATAATTCTTCTACTTGCGAGAAATAGATCTATATCAGTAACCTAGAATCCATGCTCTGTCACGCCACAGTCAGTGCTCCTGACAAAGAGGAGATTGCCAGCACAAAGACCACACCACCCACATCATATAGTGAAGCACAACACACACCTATGCAGAGGTCCTCAATAAAAACTTGCCTAAACAGCAGAGACCTCCAAAAACACTCACAAACATTCCACACACAACACCAAACACATTACAGACAGCAGACAACACACCAGTGTCTCACAAACACAACCCATAAGGCATGCAATAAACTCACACAGCTCATAAGGCATAACAATAAACCAAGCATACTACTCATTGGCAGCTCAATTGTGAGACACACTGATGTCCTCCTCACCAGGCTTGACAAGGAGAAGACCATGGTCAGTTGTCTGTTAGATGCCAGAATCTGCCACATCACGCACACACTTAAGTCTCTGCACAACAGATACAAGTATGACTCTGTCATTGTCAATGTTGACATAAATGACTTGAGACGCACCTCCCTGGACTATATCATAAGATCACAGAATCATAGGAAGTTACTAGGCTATTGGCCCTGAGGCCATTACAAGCCTAGCCAAGAATTTAGCCTGTGTTGTATCAAGTCAGCACCCTATGCCACTCTCCAGCAGGGACACAGGTGGAATCCCAGGGTGTATTTTCTGTTTCCCACCCAGTTATCCAAGTTTCACTTAAAAAGGGTTAATGGGGTTCCCTGGTTGATGTGGTGAAGGAGTCTATTCCACAAAAGGGGGGGGGGTCTCTAGAACACAAATCTGTCTCACCAGCAAGTGCTATTGATGTCACAGACCAGATTTAGGTCACGTGTGCGGGTTACTCAAGTGGAGCCTGACTTGTGGATATGCAGCAGTCCTGTCAAGGTGGGGTCAGAGATTGCTTTGTATGCCAGACAGAGGTCACCTCTGAGCAGTTTGTAGGAGACTGAGTAGAGGGACAAAACCTTTAGCCAATCTGTGTAGTGTAGATGTTTGAGGCAGTCTCACATCTTATCAGGTCACATGGAGGCTGTATTTTTGCCTTTGAGAGGGCAGTGAAGACTTGCTCCCTAGAGATAAGGGGAGGGAGTAGGTACTGGGGATGTCCTGATTTCCTGATGGAGGGGACAGAGGGGTGAAGTTTTCACCGAACCTGTCTGCCACCAGATTGGCTATATCTATGACATTTGTACATGTAGTGTCCTTGACCACCAGTTCTGAGCAGATCTGGGTGCTTCCTTCGAGACTGTGGACATATGTGAAGAAGGCCTTATGATTGTCTTTAGTAGATGTGGTCAGTTTGGACTCAAAGTTTGCATTGGAGGATTTCACTAGTACTCTTATTTGCTTGTTCAGGCTAAAGAGAGATTGCTTCCAATTAAGCATCTGCTCCTTCTTGGCTTTGGATAGCATTTTTTCCTTTTATTATAGAGTTTATTTATTGCAGATATCCACCACACAGGTTTACTCTTCCCTGAGGAGGAGGATTTCATCCTGTCGGGTATTCCTGATTCCATGCAGCTATATAAATGATCGTATAGTACTTTGGTGTAACTTTGGACATATGTGCCAGTTCCTATGTAGGGGGAAGGAGATGTAAAGTTGTTTATACCTTCCTTCAGGAGGTTGTAATTAGCTTTGGAGAAGTTTTTTGTTTGACCCTAGCTGGGGGGGGGGTCAGGAGAGATGGCGACTTTGAAAGTGACCGCTTTGTGGTCGGATCTTACCAGGTATGATGACACTGTAGGGATGCTGCAGTGGTAACTCATGTTGGTTAATACCAAGCTCAAGATATTTTCACCTTTTGTGGGGGTGTCAACCATCTGGTCCAAGGCATTTGCAATGATGAAATAAATGAATTTCTGGGTATTTGTGTTTTGGCATGAGTATTTCTTCCAATCTATGGTTGGATAGTTAAAGTTACCCAGGATCAGGGTAAAGAGTTGAATCTTGATAGATTCGAAGAGGTCCAGATAGGTGGAGTGGGCATCTTGAGTCAAAGTTGGAGGCCTATAGCTAGCTATGATTTAAATAGGGGTCTTGTCAATTGTTAACTGCACCTATAGTGTTTCCTGTGTGTCATTCTGTTTGGCCAGCCTGGAGGATTGTATGTCTTTTATATATATTGCAACTCCACCTCCTTTTGCTTTGCTGCCCACAGTTTGGGGTCTGAATGTATGACAGAATGAGTAACATGGTATAAATGGGGTGCTCTCTACAGCTTTGAACCAGGTTTCTGTGACTGCACAAATGTCAGCATTTTCCATGGTTAAGAATGCTTGCAATGAGTGCAGTCTCATGTTTAGACTCCTAGCGTTTAGCAGCATGACTTTTAATTTACATTTAGATGAAATTATCATGTTGGTAGTTTTGACCTCATGGCATTGCCTACAAAAGGCACTATGGCGAGGCAAGAGCCTTTGCCAGCAGCCTGAAGCCCAAGGGAGACAGACGCAGGCCATCTCTGGCAAAGCATTGTGGTTTGTCAGTCATGTCAACCCAGGCTGTCAGGTACTGGATCACCTTGGAATGACACCAGAAATTAAACCAATTGTTAAAGTCAGTCATTTTCTGTTTGCAGTGAGGCTTCATTCTGGGTGAAGGTAGAATGCTGCTTAAGGCTAAGGACATACCTGTATGGGACACATATTCAGCAAGCTCAATCATGTCTCTCTTCATACTCCAGGAAGGTATGACTCAAGTCATTCATGCCAAGATGGACTATGACAGAGTCATAACAGTACCTATTGAGAGACTTGAGTGCATTGGTGATGTGGCAGATTCTAGCACCTGACAAACAACTAACCGTGACTTTCTCCTTATCCAGCCTGGTAAGGGGCACATCTGTGTGGCTCACAATGGAGTCCTATGAGTAATATGTTGGGTTTATGTTTTGGCCTTAGTGGCTGTGAGCCACAGGTGTCCGGACTATGTGTGGTATGGTGTGGTGGGCAGTGGAGATCGTGTGTGTTTTTGCCTCAGAGGTCTCTTTGGTTTGGGTATGTTTTTGTTGAGGACCTCCGTATATGTGAGGGGTGTTGTGTAGGTGTGGTTGGTGTTTGAGGTGTAGTATTTGCATTGATGACCTTCTCAGTGCCAGCTATACTGGCCTGTGCAGGAAAGATCAAAGACTCTAGGTTCTCTTGATGTAATTGCATCTCTCACAAATTATGTTTCTAGTAGTAGTAGAGGGTTGTCCATGTACATGCTGCAGTTGCTACACGGTCTTGGGATGCCCATATCAACCAGAATGGCAGAAGAAAACGTAGGAAATTGGCCATCCATATTTGTCAGAAACTGAGGTAGAGAGGCCAAAGAGAGCTAAGAGGGTAAAAGGTGGAAGTTCTAAGAGTAGTACTACTAGGTGATCACAAAAATGGTACTAAGGGAAAATTTGAAGCTGGAATACCTCAAAAAGGGTTAAAAACCCTGCAGATGCAGCTCTGGATGCAGCAAACCTGTATCTAGACTATGCTACTCAATTTAAGGTTAAGAAAAAACTCACAAAGAAGCACACATTAGCCACTTACAGACAAAAGAACCGAACTCACAGTATGAAAAAATACAGTTAAGCAGTAACAAAATGCAGTTAAACAGTAATGAACTGCAGTAGATTGCAATGAAGTATTGTTAATCAGTAAATTGCTTTAAAACAGTGTAAATGTGATAAAGAAGCTCCCAATCACAACAGTAAAAAACAGCTCAAATAAAGCAGCAATTTGGTAGAATACTGTCATCAATTTAATAAGGCTACTGACAAGCAGTAATAAATGTGGCAAACTAAATGCAGTTGAACTCCTAAGCACAAGCAACAAAATGAAGTAGGAAGAGGCACAATTTTTTTTTTTTAGTAGAAAGTGAGGAGACAGAAGATAATTGAGAGGCTAAGTGGGTGGGCCTTCACAACTTACCTCATTGTATACAGTAGAATGAGCTGATGAAATGGGACTGGGGGGAGTATCCAATATCACATTTATACTAGAGGCGGGCAACTCAAAGCCACCAAGCTTTAATACCACAACAGCAGGTGGGTAGGCTACACAAGATCAGAATCAGAACATAGGAAAGAACTGAATTCACTAAGTCTAAAAACCAGTTGCACAGTTTAAATAGATATGCAGTAAATGTTTTAGTAAATCAGAATTGCAGAAAACAGTTGAAAATAAGCACTTATATTTTTCAGTCTCACAGCAGAGCAATGGCAGAAGGCCTATCTCACTGCAGCTTTTTAGCAAACAAGTACAAACTGGTTTAAGCACTGGCTATTTAAGGCAGAGAAACAGGAACCAGCTAAGTTATCCAATCAAAAAAAAAAAAAAAAAAAAAAAACAGCCTTGCAGTAATGACTCTAGCTAGATCAGACCAGACTGAATTCCCCCTCCCATGAAGAAACAGCTAGGCCTCTCTAGACAAAAGATGTCACTACAAGCTCCAAAGGTCACAAACACGAAGAGAAACATGAATGAACACTCAGAGTTTGTGTCCCAGGCAGGTATGACCCTAGCCCTAAGCAGCATCCTACCTTCACCAAGAATGATACCACATTACCAACAAAAAATAATTGACTTCAGCAATTGGCTTAGTTTCTGGTTTCATTCCATGGGTATCCAGTCTCTGTCTGCCTAGGATGACATGATTGACAGGCCTTGATGCTTTGCCAGAGATGGCCTCCAATTGTCAACCCTGGGATTCAGGATTCTGGCCAAGGCTCTTGCCTCCCAAATGTGCTTTTTTTAGGCAATGTCCCAAAGATAAATCTTCCAACATAAAATATCTGTCAAAAAGCAAATTGAAGGTCATGCTGCTTAATGCTAGGAGCCTTAACCTGAAAATGTACTCACTGGAGGCTCTCCTCGCACTGGATGATGCCGACACCGTTGCAGTCACAAAAACTTGGTTCAAAGTTGTTTAGAGAACCCCTGCCTTACCAGGCTGTACCTCATTCCACACATTCTGACTCCAAAATGAGGTCAGGAAGACTAAGGGTAGTGGAGTCTCTATCTTCATTAAGGATAGGCACACCTCCAGACTGGTTTGCCTGCATGATGCACTGGAAGTACTCCAAGTGCAACTGACAATTGACAAGACACACATCCAAGTTATAGCCAACTATAGACCCCAGCTTCATGACTCAGGACACTCACTACTCCTACCTGGACCTACTAGACTCCATCAAGGTACCCACTAACACCCTGGTCCTTGGTGACTTTAACTACCTTACCATAGACTGGATGAAATATTCTTGCTCTAATGCACTCACCCAACCACTCCTTGACTTCATCAATTCTAACACACTAGATCAGCTTGTCTCATTCCCCACAACGGGAGATAACATTCTAGACTTAGTTCTCACCAACATGGGTGAAAACTGCACCACTCCCATAGTAAGTTCTTCCCTTGTGAGATCAGACCATCTGTCTGTCGCATTCGAAGTTTCTATCCCAACCAACCCCCCCCAGCCATAACCAGGCTAAAAATCTTCTCAAAAACTGACTACAACCTTCTAAGGGAGGGTATCAGTAGCTTCACCCCCCCCCACCTCAGAGGATGCAGACAAGTATGCTGAGCAATTTGCCAGTGCAGTATGCAAGCACCTGTACAACTGCATGGACTCAGCCATACCCAACAGAACTAAAACCTGTTCCTCTAGGAAACACAAACTTATCTGGTGAACATCCTCTATCAACAGACTTTACAACAAAAGGAAAAAACTGTTGTCCAAGGGTAAAAATGCACAAATTCCCAACTAGAAAAACTCCCTCCTTAGCCACAAAAAGCAAATTAGATCATTAGTGAAAACCTCCAAAGCCAATTATGAATCAAAACTAGCCTTGGAAACAAAGGGTAACCACAAAGCCTTTTACAGTTACATCAGGAACCTCCATGGCAAAGCCCAGGTTTGTTCCAAATTAGTTCTTAATTGTACCACTTATACTGATCCTGTAGACTTAGCCAACCTGCTAGCAGATAGGCAGATAGGTTCAATGCAAACTTCACTCCCCTGCCCGCCAAGGGCCCATTCGACATCCCCGATACTTGTCCCACACCTCACATCTCAGTAGATAAAGTGTTAAAGGCACTATCCAAGGCAAAGAATACAATTTGGACGGGACTTGATAATATCCTAGGCTATATTTTGCATCATTTCCAGCAAGAACTAGCCTCACCATTGAGCACCCTATTTAACAATAGCCTAAGTACAGGCTTCATTCCAGCAGAGTGGAGAACTACCATTGTCATTCCCTTGCACAAAGGTGGTACCACTACTGACCCTGGAAACTAACTCCCTATTAGCTTGATAAGTCTGATCTTTAAGACCATGGAGTGTATTATTATGAACCTCATAAACAAGAACATAGGCAATCTCCAAGCACTTGACCCCACCCAGTTCAGATTTGTCAAGGGCAGATCTTGCCCATTGAACCTGGTTGACTTTTTGGGACTGTCACCAAGGCCCTGGATGAGGGGAAGTCAGTATATACAGCTTACCTTGACTTGGCCAAAGCCTTTGACACAATCCCCCAATCAGGCATCATTTAAAAACTAACATAACTTGGCTTAAATCCCTATCTCATAAGGTGGGTGGCCAACTGGTTCACTGATAGGACCCACAAGGTCAAAATAAGTGCCTGACAGCAGACTAGTGGTGTTCCTCAGGGATCTGTCCTGGGACCCCTACTGTTTGGTATCTACTTCTTAGAGGTCCAGGCAGAAACAAAAGGCCTGTGGCTGACCAAATTTGCATATGCCTGTAAGTTGGGTGCTATCATTGACTTCCCATGTGATGTTAACTTACTACAAGAGGGTCTCACAGCAACAAATGAGTGATGCAAAAGTCATGGCCTTAAGTTAAACACAAAAAAAAATGTATTATCAAACCATTCATCAAAAACATGGCCCCTACTTTTCCCACATCAACGGCAACCCCCTAAGCACACAACTTGTGGTGAGAAACTTGGGTACACAGGTTGACAACAATCTCACATTCGACCATCATGTGGTGGCTGTGGTCAGAAAAGCCTTTTACTTGGTTCATCTCATAAGTAAATGGACTACATCCAGAAAAAAGGAGGTTATTACATCTCTGTACTCCTCCCTCATTAGGCCAATAAATGAGTACAATGCCCCATTTGGTATGTACCTCTCCAAATACCTACACCAACTGGAAAGGCCACAGAAATACCTCACAAAGACAATCCATGGCCTCAAAAACCCATCCTATATGGACAGGCTCAAATCACTATCACTTTACTCGGTATCATACAGATTGCTCAGAGGTGATCTGTGTCTCCCATACAAGGCAATCTCGGACCCTGCCCTACTAGAGATTCTCCATATCCATAAGTCTAACTCCTTGTGCACTACCTGATTGAAAGGTCTAAATCTAATATGCAACATTAACAAAACCTGCTGGAGAGTCAGGTTTGTCTCCCAGAGGCTATCCCATCTCTGGAATAGACTCCCCACACACTTCAAACAAAGTATGTGACTGACCATCTTCAAGTGCAACCTTGATGAGTAGATGGGAAACCACAAATTTGTCCCAGGCATTCCACCTTTGTCCCTCATTGACAGGGGAGACAGGTATTGATTGAGGTGTCTTTTTGGGGATAAACTCTTGGCTAGACTTGTAAGGGCCCCAGAGCCATTAGCCAGGTAATTATATATATATATATATATATATATATATATATATATTTTATTTTATTTTATTTAACATATGTTTACTGGGAAAGTCTGACTTGGAACGAAGCCCATTTTCAGTGGAAGCCGAGTGAGAAATGCTCATGTCTTTGTGTGTGTGTATAATATATATATATATATATATATATATATATATATATATATATATATATATATGTGTGTGTGTGTGTGTGTGTGCGCATGTGTGTGTGTGTGTGTATCTGCTTCACCAGTCCTATAAGTAAAGCCATGAAAAGTATCATAGCAGAACTCATATATGTGAACAGCGGCAACTTAAATGATGTATACACCAATCAGCCTGGCTTTGTGAAGGATAGGTCCTGTCTCCTGAACTTAGTAATCTTCTTTAAAATGCTACAAAAGCTTTGGACAGTGGTCAATGCATGCATGCTGCTTTTCTCAACCTTGACAATTGTGGTATTATTCAAAAATTAGACAGATGTAATGTGACCTTCCTAAATTGTTCACTGGATTGCAAATTGGATATCCAGCAGATCTCAGGTTGTGAAAGTTGCTTGCACCCTCTCTGAATGCAAAATTGTCACTAGAAGGGTCAGTGCTGGTTCCCCTCCTGTTTGTCATTTATTTTGTAGACATCCAAACTAATATTCCAAAAGAGTGATTGACTGCTGATGATTGAATACAATGTCATCTTTGTTATGCACAAATCCAAGAATCTGTCTCAATTTGAAATGTTCCAAAGATGCCTAACCACCAGAATAAAAGGTGTTAAATCTTTCAAATGTCCCGTTAGATTAGCATGGTTCTTGTTATACTCAATAGCCTACCAGCTGCTCCAAGGTGACCTATGTCTGTCTTTTTGAACCATGAAAGACCTAATCCTATTTGACCTATTATTCCCTTGCAAAACCAATTCATCTGAAAACACCAATAAGTTGCTATAACAGGTCAAACAAAGTACTGATTTGACTAACTTTAAGGCTAGTGTTGATTATCAAATGAGCACATGCAAATTTACACCAAGGTAACTAACATGGCTTTACTTGATTTGGAAAGTGAGCACTACTAATTGCTTGAAAAGGGTGGCAAGAACCTTTAAGTGTATCTAGTTAAGGATGCATATGATTAATCATCTTATGGTCCCTATGATCACTTACTTAGTATTGCTTTTATGTTTCTAAACAGGAATCAGGACTGTGGCACAAATTAAAAACATATTTTAGAGTATTAAAAGCACTAAAAACTCAAATTAAATATATTACCAGATCAGGAGCAGCAAAGGACATCCAAAAAGGTTAAAAAAGCACTCCTGAAGTAACTGGAAGCATAAACTCCACAAGCAGAAAATGAAGCAGTGTGTGAATAGACAGGATATAAATAACATGAAGCAAAAGTAGTCCTTGTAGATACAGAAGAAATCCACTTTAAAGTCAGATTACATATACACAAATGCAGTGGACTCTGTCAGGGATTTCTGGTCTAAGAGGTAAATCTGAAGATACAGTACACAAAACACTGTACAAGTACAAATGCATATTAAAATGAAAATAAAACACACATAGAAATTTAATTAAACAAAGATAACAAGGATACATTGGTTAAAACAAGTTAAAAATATGAGGACAGTGTTGGGGGACCTACTGCTTACCTTTGTGCTTTTCACATCTTGGATGTTGCCACCAAAATGATTACCCTTGTTTATATTTTAGAGTGCAAAGGCATAGACCATCTAAATCAACTTAAAATAAACTGGGGAGCATTACTGATTGAACATAGTTGCCTTTGAGTTCTCGGAGTTGCTACCAAAATTATCACTTCTGAAAATTTTGAGTGTGTGTTAGCTGGAAAATAGTATTCAAGTTTGTAAAGCACTGTGCTACTGAAATGCAAGTCTCCTCATCTGGATCCTTTTAGCTGCCAGAAATCATTTGAGTTATTGTATAATGTTACCGACTGCTTATAAATAAGACTGTTGTGCAACAGCACACAACATTTTCACACAATAAACCCTTAATGGACTGTCTTGAAAGTTTCAGGCCAAACTTTCGCATAATTCAAAAGTTATAACCCTGTGCAGCTAGTAGTTACTTGACATGGGTGAATGAACTGTTTTGAATTAAAGTATTCTAGAAAACTTAAACCTTGGCTCTAGATGATTGTAACTGTTGAAGTGACACCCAGAACTCGTGCAAAAATGGGAAAAGGGGTTTGTGGATGGATGGATAGATACAATTATCATACTTAAGCAGTACATGTAAAATTCAAACTGCAAAAAATACAACAGAGATGCCCACTGCATACGTGCAAGAAAGCACCTGGTGTGTACTACATGTCCTGGGACTGTACATCTATCTATCTATCTATCTATCTATCTATCTATCTATCTATCTATCTATATTATTCATGGTTCTGTTATTGTAGTGACATAGGCTGGATACTGCTTTTGTCATGATTTTCTTTTTCTTGGGGGGGGGGGGGTTGTGTCCAAAAATCTAATTAGCTAACATTCTGCACTTTTATTTGTATGCCACAACCTCTGGAAAACATGACAAGAATTCAGTTAGTGTCTGGTAATGGGAGTGACACCCACTGCTTGGAAAAGTTTGAAGCTTATTTGGTAAACTCTTTAGAACAAAGTTTTATACTTGCATGTTAAAACTGTGAAGTCAGAAATTAAGTAATTAATTTACTGCTGTGGTGACCTCTCGCATATCTGCGTGGCACCCCCTACAGGATAAAATATTCTGCTTCTGGCTTTTCCCAGTTAGGAGTTGTCACAGCAGATCACCTGTCTGCTCATGACTGGTAGTGGAGTTTTATGGTGTCAAGTTGCCAGCCCAGTGCACAACCTTCCACAGAAGGCACAAACATGCACACACACACACCTAGGGCCAATTTAGAGTGTCCAATCCACCTACAGCATGTCTTTTGGATGTGGGAGGAAACTGGAGCACCCTGAAGAAACCCATGTGACCACAGGGAGGACATGCAGACTCCTCACAGAAGGCACCCCAGCTGAGGATTGAACCAGAGAACCTTTTGCTGTGAGGCAGCAACGCTAACCGCTGCACCACCATGGCCACCCACATACAGGCTAAGATATTACTTAGATGAAGTCATGAAGCAAATAATGACCACCTGCTCATTTCCAACCCTTGTCTATGCACCCATATTAGTCAACTTATAATAAAGTAAAGTAAATCAACCATGCTTCAACAAAACAGCAAGGTTTGCTACCAATTCTCTTCAAACACACTGCATAATTTCAAAGCAGGTTATCTGGACTGAACTTCCCACACTACCTAGCCTATTCATAACTTGTACTTAACCACAGTGTCATGTATAAAACAACAACTTTCCTAGCCTTACCTGCATCCTTTTATGGTATGCAACGCACAAAACTCATCACTCCAGAGAATAACACCTACTAAATGTCAATCAATCTAACAAGTCAGATAGTCTTTATTCATGCCATGTTCATAAAATGTGGAACTTTATTTCACTCCCTCTTAGAAAAATTACTAAACTGAACTCTTTCAAACTGCAATTAAAACAACACTCCACAGAATCATGGTCCTATTCTGGTTTTAATCTGGGCTAACTCCAAATTTCTTCTCTCTGGCTCTCTCTCTTTTTCTCTTTCAGATCCTGCACATAGTTACCCATTACTATTCTATGCTCAGCTGCACATGCACATCTATAATTTCTTGTTTACCACTCTCCTTCTTCTCTGTAACTTCATCCTTTTCCTGACAATATCCCCTAACCTCATTTTTCTGTAAGTTTAACAACATCCCCTAACCTCATTTTTCTGTAAGTTTAACAACATGCCCTAACCTCATTTTTCTGTAAGTTTAACAACATGCCCTAACCTCATTTTTCTGTAAGTTTAACAACATGCCCTAACCTCATTTTTCTGTAAGTTTAACAACATCCCCTAACCTCATTTTTCTGTAAGTTTAACAACATGCCCTAACCTCATTTTTCTGTAAGTTTAACAACATCCCCTAACCTCATTTCTCTGTAAGTTTAACAACATGCCCTAACCTCATTTTTCTGTAAGTTTAACAACATCCCCTAACCTCATTTCTCTGTAAGTTTAACAACATGCCCTAACCTCATTTTTCTGTAAGTTTAATAACATGCCCTAACCTCATTTCTCTGTAAGTTTAACAACATGCCCTAACCTCATTTTTCTGTAAATTTAACAACATGCCCTAACCTCATTTTTCTGTAAGTTTAACAACATGCCCTAACCTCATTTTTCTGTAAGTTTAACAACATCCCCTAACCTCATTTTTCTGTAAGTTTAACAACATGCCCTAACCTTATTTTTCTGTAAGTTTAACAACATCCCCTAACCTCATTTCTCTGTAAGTTTAACAACATGCCCTAACCTCATTTTTCTGTAAGTTTAACAACATCCCCTAACCTCATTTCTCTGTAAGTTTAACAACATGCCCTAACCTCATTTTTCTGTAAGTTTAATAACATGCCCTAACCTAATTTTTCTGTAAGTTTAATAACATGCCCTAATCTCATTTTTCTGTAAATTTAACAACATGCCCTAACCTCATTTTTCTGTAAGTTTAACAACATGCCCTAACCTCATTTTTCTGTAAGTTTAACAACATCCCCTAACCTCATTTTTCTGTAAGTTTAACAACATCCCCTAACCTCATTTTTCTGTAAGTTTAACAACATCCCCTAACCTCATTTCTCTGTAAGTTTAACAACATGCCCTAACCTCATTTTTCTGTAAGTTTAATAACATGCCCTAACCTAATTTTTCTGTAAGTTTAATAACATGCCCTAATCTCATTTTTCTGTAAATTTAACAACATGCCCTAACCTCATTTTTCTGTAAGTTTAACAACATGCCCTAACCTCATTTTTCTGTAAGTTTAACAACATCCCCTAACCTCATTTTTCTGTAAGTTTAACAACATCCCCTAACCTCATTTCTCTGTAAGTTTAACAACATGCCCTAACCTCATTTCTCTGTAAGTTTAACAACATGCCCTAACCTCATTTCTCTGTAAGTTTAACAACATGCCCTAACCTCATTTCTCTGTAAGTTTAACAACATGCCCTAACCTCATTTTTCTGTAAGTTTAACAACATCCCCTAACCTCATTTCTCTGTAAGTTTAACAACATGCCCTAACCTCATTTTTCTGTAAGTTTAACAACATCCCCTAACCTCATTTCTCTGTAAGTTTAACAACATGCCCTAACCTCATTTTTCTGTAAGTTTAATAACATGCCCTAACCTAATTTTTCTGTAAGTTTAATAACATGCCCTAATCTCATTTTTCTGTAAATTTAACAACATGCCCTAACCTCATTTTTCTGTAAGTTTAACAACATGCCCTAACCTCATTTTTCTGTAAGTTTAACAACATCCCTAACCTCATTTTTCTGTAAGTTTAACAACATCCCCTAACCTCATTTTTCTGTAAGTTTAACAACATCCCCTAACCTCATTTCTCTGTAAGTTTAACAACATGCCCTAACCTCATTTTTCTGTAAGTTTAATAACATGCCCTAACCTAATTTTTCTGTAAGTTTAATAACATGCCCTAATCTCATTTTTCTGTAAATTTAACAACATGCCCTAACCTCATTTTTCTGTAAGTTTAACAACATGCCCTAACCTCATTTTTCTGTAAGTTTAACAACATCCCCTAACCTCATTTTTCTGTAAGTTTAACAACATCCCCTAACCTCATTTCTCTGTAAGTTTAACAACATGCCCTAACCTCATTTCTCTGTAAGTTTAACAACATGCCCTAACCTCATTTCTCTGTAAGTTTAACAACATGCCCTAACCTCATTTCTCTGTAAGTTTAACAATATCCCCTAACCTCATTTTTCTGTAAATTTAACAACATGCCCTAACCTCATTTTTCTGTAAGTTTAACAACATGCCCTAACCTCATTTTTCTGTAAGTTTAACAACATGCCCTAACCTCATTTTTCTGTAAGTTTAACTCCCTTGCTTTTCCCTTTTGCACAATATTTTGCTGAACTATCCCAGACAACTGGCATCAAGGGTAGAGTCTTTCTGCCTTGTCTTTATTTTCTTGTCTGCTCTACTCATATCCCACGCTGAACTTGTAAGGCAGGGGACAATTGACACGATGATAGAAGACTGATATACATTACCAGAGGCCAATGAATTTAATGCCATTGTGACTTCAGTATCATCATTTTTCTGTGTTTTAACACACTGTGGTATGTTGTACTCAACAGCCTCAGGCATTCTGAATATCTTGGCAAAGGACAGTGCCATCAGTGAACTATCAAGGCAGCCAGGTAGCACTAAAGATCATTTTGACAAAGGTCGATGTAACTATGGTGTGATTAACACAGAATCCAATAATGTGATTGTGTGACTAGTAGAAACATTCCAGCATCGCCCCTGGATTCACTGTGTTATGCCATAGGTCAAAATCACACTGAATGAAAATTATTTTATAACAGCTGAGGTAGAGTAAACCATTTGAAAATTGAAAGAAATCAAGAGTGAACTTCAAGGATTCATCATCACTCCAACAACTGAAATCATAAAGGACATTCAGCTGCTTGCTGAGAAATTCAGAGTCAGTAATGCAGTCCATAAAATATTGTAGAGACCCAAAGGCTTATGATCATGTCATGCTTGTGGAGTAAGAGTAAGGGAGTGGCCCAGAAGTGCCTTGGCCAAATTTCCTATACATTTCCTAAAAACACTGTAGATAAATATCTACCCTTTAGAAGTGCCATAGAGTCATCTGAACCCACACTTCACACTGGATAAATTATTTGGTTGATTTTTTATATTGTGAAGGTGGACTGTATCCTAAACAGTGACAGTACACTAGTCAAAATCTGACTAAAAAATACCAACATAGCACACTCCTTGACTAACCTGCTCCTTCAGTAACAACCTGTGATAAATACAATCATGTGCACAACCACGTGTCAATGCACACATACCAACTCAAGCAGCAATCAAAGGTCAACCATGTTAACACACCCCAACCAGAAGCTACATACATTTCTAACATGGTGGCAGGCTCCAAGCACACCCCAAACCTTCACCACTAAAAGATTGCACTGAACTACTGGTAAATGCTGCATAGGACAGTCATGCACAAACACCCATCTTGTAGAACAGCCACTGCTCACAACTTTCTTTTGTACCACACTAAACCACTAAATACACAGACACGCGCATGTGCACATACCTACACACACACACACACACACACACACACACACACACACACACACACACGCACACACACACACACACACACACTACACTCCTGATTACAGCATTGTTCCGATCAAACATGCACACTGTTTGAGAAGTGAGTTATATGATAACTAAGGCTTAGAAAAGTTGGTCTAAAAGTTTATATAGAAGGATGAATTAGGATTTAGACACAAAAATTATGGAGGGGAGAATGCACAGAGGCTGGGAAGCAGGTGTAAGGTCGGTGTTCAGTAATGGCCAGACCACCCTAGTAAAAAGGTAGATGTGAGTGATGCTACAGGTAAACAAGTAGTTGTAGTCGAATAGGAATGGTAGCACTAAGCACAGCTAGGGGGATTACCTGAAATAAGATACACTGTGCCCAAGTGGGAGGAGCAATACGAAACCCAAGAGGTACGGGAGGTGGAGGACCCAGAACTCTACAGATAGAAATTAATTTAGCACAGCAAATTTATGTAAGATGGGGATTCTGGGGAAGGACTGACACAGCTCAAATTTATGAGTTTGTTGTGGATATACACAAAGTGAGAATGAATACAAATATAAAGAAATGTTGTTCTATTGAAATAAGATATACATGTTGGGTATTCAGCCTATATGCATTGTGGTAAATGTGTTGTATAGTATGGTAGGCAAATGTGGAATGAACATTTATATGTGAAAATCATCATGATCATCATATCATCAGATATGTCTATGTCAAATGGCTATTGCTGAAAAGTTGTATTATAAATATATTCATACAGAGATAGATAGATAAAATAAACCATGCACACACACCATATATTCTCATAAGACTGTTCTTCTGGTCAAAAAGAGATTGCTATGCTCACAGTCACCCAGCTGCACACACACACACACACACACACACACACACACACACACACACACACACACATACACACACACAAACACACACACACACTGTGCTTTCACCCTCTCAAACTAAAATATAACACACACATAACATTGTATATTTGACAATTCACTCACACCAAAATTAACCTGCAGACATGCCAACCTGCTCACACAGAGAAGCATGCACACACAAACACAATATCCTCATCTACATTCTCCCACATACTCATACTGTTTACCTGCAAATGCCTGCCATGCCCAGATACTTAGTGACATGCTACTATACACAATCACATCACTGCAGTAGACCGAGCAACATTCTTACATAGTGAAACATACAACAAGAGACAAGCCAAACTTACTGCAGTGAAGACCCTACATGTACATGCACAATCTTGATGAGGATACATATACAATCAGTGTGTACATTCATTGACAGTGTCATTTTGAATACTTGGATCCTACAAGCTGCCACATGATAACGCAGCTAGCAATCAATAGCATGGCACTTGGGGAAAGTCAATGTAAAACATACATACAACAACATTAAGCAAACAACCTTAGTCATTCTGTAAATTGAGCCATTTTGTTATGTCAGACATTATGTTGCATGTTGCCCAGAATCCTGTTCCTACAGAATTCAAAAAATGGTACAGCTCTGTCGGCTAGTACTGATCCATATATCTCTCTGCCACTGATGTCCAGATGGAAGGCCAACAGTTTTCAGACTTCACTTGCTGCCACTTTTGTGAAGATCAACTATATCAACTTTTCTTCATTTCTTCAGACTTCAGGACATTTTTAAAAGGAATGTAAATGGCACTGATAACCCATAATTCTTGTGGTATATGAATAGGTCCACCTTCAATGTTGTGGTATTTCCAAATGTTAACAAAAATTAATAATAACAATGCGTCGATACTTGAAGCAAACTGATGTCACTGGAACAGCAGTTGGTCTTCAGATTATGGCACTGACAGCTTGGGTTTAGAATGAATTAGAAGCTATATGCAGGTGAGTCATTGAGAGGCAGAGACATGTAAGGCATACATAAGGCACTTCTAAACTCCAAAGACTTAGCTTGGCTTTATCAATGAGCCAGGACCCTCTATTGTAGATTAAAGGGGATATACAACTCATGCAAGTGAAGGGACTCGAGTATCAGAAAGAAATTGCACGTTAGAGATCCTTCGGGAAAAAAATTTAACAAGGGCTTTCAAAGCTCAGTTTCTCCGAACTTTTCCTTAGCAAGCTTTAAATTATTCGTTACATTTATTATGTTATTTAAAACATAATATTTAATCAATTACAATATAGTAGCAGAGTATACATATTTCTAGGACAGTAACCACCTGATTTTTAATAGTAGATAAAAATCTCTCCAACTTTACTCTTGGATCTCTGTTGCTGTAAAAGGTAGTGGGCCGGATTCAATAAAGCCTACACTAAGTGTACACTATGCATATGGCACATGAAATGTATTCAGTAAAATTTTTATCACTTTTTTTTGTGCTTTCTAGTCACTCAGAAATATTACATTAAGTGTACATGTAGTCTATACGTTTTGATAACCTGTATGAATCCTTGTCAATATTTAAAACTGCAAGAATATCAGTAGGAAAACTAAAATTAGAAAGAAGAAGGTGTGAGTTATGTCTGTGTTGTCTGATCACTCAGAACGGTCTACACTTAGTGTAGGTTTTATTGAATCTGGCTCAGTGTGATTCATCTTGATTTATGTAATATAGTAAAAAGGGAAGCAGTGAAGCTGAGGATGGGTATAATAAAAATTAATCTGTTTCTTTTCTTTTTCTTTTTTTTTTTTTGTTTATTACGTAACATTTTGGATAAGCTTGCTTCTTTCTGTAAATTAAAGGTTTGTGGATTGTTTGTGGTTAATATTAAAACTGTTGGTATTCAAAAGAAGACAAAGTCTATTTTAATTCAATGCTAAAAGAAATTAAAGTCTGGAAATTCTTGAAAGTTTCCAATACTCTGCCATTGAAATAGTTTGAAAATTTAGAATTCTCTGTACTGACAGAAAATAAAAATCATTTTTCAGGAGTGAGAGATGAGGAATGTTTTATTTAAACTCCAGCTACGCTTAATTAATATGATTTTATATCTCAAGTTTCTGTGTTTGGTCCAAGGCCTCCCTATTTCTGTCCCCTACAAAATGCTGAAGAAATGGGATAGGATGATACTTAGATTTTTATGGCACCCCTACTCTCTTAGGGGGTTTCCAGGGGCTCATTATTCTCTGCAGATAGAGAGTGGCATGTGGTTTTCTAGTTTATTAACTTCTTATCAGGCAGCTATCCTTAGAATGTTGGGGGATCTTTATCAGAGAGGCTGGATTCCATCATAGGTCACATTGATGTTGGTGCTGTCCACTCACATCCCCATCCATTATTGTTTTTGTAAAGTTATTTGCTATTAGATACCATAGGGATAGGACTATTAGTGTTTCACAATATTTGAGCACATTTTACACAGTAATCTTTATATTATGCAATGTTGATTCCAGAAGTGGTATTGAGTTTATGATATTTCCCTTAGGAGTACACTCATATTTTAATTTGGCCAGGACGTTGTTCCCATAGCAAGCATGGTAGAAGAAAGGACTGTTTTTTGCTTTGCAGCCATATTCAGGTTCCACCTTAAAACATTTAATGAGCTTGAAATGGAATGTGGCCTCACTATGAGTCATTAAATCTACTGTTACAAGCTTCTTTCTATTTTTAACTCTATTATGGACACTCAGCGGATAGAATGGACTGTAAATTGAATTTTTATGCATTGTTTTGCAAATAACTTTGGACAATCAGACTGCAGTGAAACAAGCATATCTATTTTTTGCTGCTGCTTTGAATTCCCTTTATCACAATGTGCTGCACAAGTATGAACACATTTATGAGAGCGAGACAGACAGGAGAATTTCATATATTCAAGCATCCCAACTCCTGAAGTTACATACTAAAACAACCTCACCTGAATATGTTCACACAGGCTTTTTCTGATCCCAGACCTCCTTTCTAGCTGGATATATCCATGGGTGTTGGCACTCCCAAGTAAGCAATGCCATTAACTGGGAGGACATAATTTGGAGATGTCTGCTTTTAAACAAGTTTTGGACCACTTTCTGTGCTGAAGCAATGCTTATATACCTAGTTAAATTAGAGGAAAGATGGGAATTGATTACATATGGAATATCCTCTGAGTTAAAGATTCCATCTGCCATTCTACAAATAATACGTTAAGCAAATAAAAAAGCAGTTACACGGAGATAGAGATGCCCTCTACCTCCATTGATTGTCAGATATAGATGAATCCTTTCCAAGATAAGCAAGGAAGAATTCCAAACAGATAAAAGAATGGTTAAGTAAGGAGTTCTCTAACTAGGTGGTCTCACTATGTTATCATTACTGATAAATTGTTAAACATATGAAAATATTCAAATATGGCTGTCACAGTATGGGGCAAATTTGGACTCTTGTTTTCTTTTTGTCCCTATTTTCATTACTCCTAATTCCTAAGAAATTATTTAAGTGAGCAGTAGTGTTTAGTTTAGTTATATTTCCTTTGCTTTTTTTTTCTTTGTGATTAACTTTTCCAGTTTACACTGTCTCTCTTTTCAAGAGAGGTAATTCATGTTTATATATTAACTGTTTAGGAACTGTGACGACTATGATAGCAAACAAGTGAAGATTATAACTCTTATTATAACTCATGATGTATTGAAATTAATGAGTACCATACTATGCTTGTTTAATGTTATAGTTACAGTTTTAAGGTTTCATATAGCATGGATGTAAATGCTTAATTCATAATGTATACTTGCTGTGAATATGTCATCTTTTTAATCAGTTGATAAAGTTAATCAAATACCGCACAAATTTGGAAATATGAACAGTAAGGGAAGGAGTCCATGGTACACACTACGGCTATATAACAAAAATCTTTTAATAAAAATACTTAAAATGCAAACCTCAGGAATGCAAATAAGAACAAAAATTGTTAAAGATGAGCACTTTTGTCCTGTATATTAATAAGACTTCTTCAGTCAAACCACACAGTTTAAAAACCATTCATAAAATACATAATAAATTAACAAGCCAATCAGGTGCATGTATTAGGGCCAAACCCTCTGATTCCTGGTTACGAATAACAGTTTAAAAAAAATATATATCATTTGTTTATAAAACTGATATACTACCAAACGGAAAGATAACAGAGGCGGCGGTGGTGGCGCTGCGGTAGCGTTGTCACTTCGCAGTTAGATGTTGCCCGTTCGACTTTCAGTTAGAGCGTCTTCTGTGTGGCGGCATACGTGAATGAGTGTTCCTTCGTTGAAGGTTTTGCGTTAGGTCCGGCAAGTCAGCACGTAAAAATCTACTTTCAATTATTAGCGGACCCCTAAGCGGGAAAAGCCGAAAGACACAACAACTTACACAAAAAAAAAATATATATATCTTTTTAATGCCTTCAACCTTAAAAAACTTGCTATTAAGCAATAATCATTTAATCCAGGGTAACTGGGCACATGTAAGACCGGCTGCCAATATAATTCCTCTTTCTTGAGGTAGATCGTCCGTGGTGTGCCCCTTTCATTATGCTGCACTTTCTGAATGTTAACAAAATTAAACCAGTGATTACCATTAGCCAGAATGTGCTTTGCAAAAGCGTTATTAACTTTTCCTTTTTTAATTTCATAGCAGTGCTCGTAAATATGCTCTTTAAGCATATGTTCTGTTTTTACGTACGTAGCATGCTTCACACAACTGGCACAGAGCAGCATAAACTACTCCCTTTATTTGGCAATCAAATCTACCTTGTAATTCAATTTTATATCGCATGATATTGACACTTTCACATGCAAGAATATATTTGCAGTAATTGCAATGACTGCAGCTATGCATTTTTCCATTTGCAGCAGTCCTTTTTTCTCAAAGGATGATCTAAAATGGTCTTTAAACAGACACACGTTTTATAAACACTACATGAGAATTCATTAGTTTTGTCCTTTAAACTGTTATCCTCCTTTAATATAGACCAATTTTTTCTCATAATTTCTTTTATCTTAGTGCTTTCCAAGTTATAGGTAGTTACACAAGCATATCTGAACCTTTTATCAGCTATTTCTTCATGTATATTAGCTGTTATATTAATATTACCCTGCCTTAGAATTGATTTACAGTGCTGCATGTTCTCTTACATGCTACCTCACCTTTTAAATTAATATAGGTTCATAGGTTGGTACTAGGCTATCAGCCCTAGGGCATAGACAATCCTAGCCATAACAATTCCCTGAATATTTCTTCCCACAATATTTACTTCCCTGAACCCCTGTCTAGCAGGGCGACTGACATTCCCTCTACCTCTCGCATCAATAAATCCATAGTATACCTCCTCCTTAAAAACACTGAACAGGGGTTTTCACATTCTATCATAAAAATCAGTGTCTCTAGTAATCATTCTGGCAGCACGCACAAACTGCCCCTTCACCACTGATTTGTTCTGTGTCAGGGAGTGTCTCTAGTAAAGTGTAGTAGTGCATTTGAGTAGGTAGGTTTTCTGTAAATACATGTAAAATATGCACTAGTAGTTATATCCTTCTCAAGTAATGCATCCAATTAAGGAATTTTTAACAAATGCGCATCTGAGGTAAATTTCAAAAGTACAGTGCTTTGATTAATATATTCGAGGAACCTATTAAGTTTTTCTTCACTTTCCTTCCATACTAAAAAAATATCACCCAGATAGTAAGTATAAATCCTAACATAATCACTAAATTTGCTATTAAACAGAAAATTCTTCTCTCAATATATCACTATATTAACAAATAGAGAACCATAACTCAAGCCCATGGCTATCCCCTGGATTTACTAAACTTCCGTGCAGGACTAGCTTAGTCTTCCATGGAAGCACCCATTTAGGAGCAGGATGGCAACTCGCCATGCATATTAATAAGGCACACTGCCCGAGCTGCTAGGCTTACATGAAGCATGTAAGAGTGCAGGGGTCGTGTCTGATAGCAGAAATGTCAGAATAAACACACCCCTGCAATGCAGAACAGCAGAAAGGGGTAAGAAATGAGCGAGACAGTTCATAGGTGCCCGCATATCTCCACCAACAGTCCCCCATGTGTACAACAACAACAGTACATATGAATAAAATGAAGAAACCCTTTTACTTTTTTTTTTTAAATCCGATTGAAGCTAACCATAGGTGCGCAGCTGTGCCCATTGCTTAATTATGGTTAAAGCAGCTTAAAAGGCTGAAGAAGATAACAAGGAAGATATATGCAAATTAACCAGCACAGCAATAGTGTAATGGGCAGAGCATTTGCTTAACAGGCAGGCATTCCCTGTTCGAGTCCCACTGCAGCGCATCCTACTTTACATGGCAAAGCACGTTATGACCAACATTTTTGTTGAAGATTCCACTAAATAACATATATTTATGAACTGGAGTACTGCAGTAAATGCACATGTGAGGTGTCAGTGTTATAATGAATAAGGCACTAGTAAGCAGGTCTAAGCACAAATAAGCAGTAGTAAGCATATGTAAGCACTAGTAAACAGCCTTAAGCCCATTTGAGTGGTGGTAAGCAATGCCTACACTAGCTAAGCAATTCTAAAGCTAACTCTCTGTAAGCAGATGTAACAGCAGGTTAGCAGTGCTTACTGTCTCGCAAACCTGCTTACAACTGCTCAAAAGTGCCTTAATCACTCTATATCCAACAGTCCTTGTTCTGCCCATCAACAAAATAAACAGTCATGCAAGTCTCGAACCTAGCACCCTATATATCATAGTCCCAGTAGTTATCCACCAAGCCATCACAGAAGTATAGAAGAATAAGGTAGTAGTAAACATGTCCTCACCATAGTATAACGAAACTGAACCTGTGAAAGGCATCAGTATACAGTCATATGTGCCATAACCTACTACATAACATAAATATGTAAACTGGAGTACAGCAGTAAGCCCAAAAGTGAGGTGTAAGTGTAAGTGTAATAGAGTGCTGAAGTCCCCAATAAAACACAAGGACCCACAGAGTGTACGTACGCATCAATCAGGGATACCAGGCATACATATAAGGTGTAATGAATAATAACACAATGCCAAAAAAGCATTATAATGACGGTCTAATGTAAGCAATGCTAAGCATTGCACAGGCCAGCTTAGGAGGTATGAGCAATGTGTAGATCAGCTAACTCTTTCTGCCCAGTGGTATACCCCTTTAAACAATGTCAGCCTTAGATAAGCAGGTGTGCCCATAGCTTAGCCTTTTCAGAACTGGCTAATCATGGAAAAGTGCAGGAAATTGGCCTTACTTAAACCCAAGAGGTGAGAATATATCTCATAGCTAGTTGTAGCTTCCTCATACAGGCACTATGGCAGTAAGTGGAGAAGGAGTGTGCTTCCGGGCCCAGCGCTGGTGCGTCCAAGAGTCCAAGTTCATTGCTGGTCACCTAGTTAAAAAACATACACAGAGACTGCTGCAGGGCCAGTACCAGGGCTCCCAATATAAGGTGGAGGCCTGGGACCGTCTTGCCCATGACCTCACCAGTGCCACTGGCATACCCCGAACTGGTGAGCAGGTCAGGCACCACTATGCCGACCTGAAGCGGCGGAAGGGGGACCTCTTGGAGGAGTGGCTCCAAGAGGCTAGAGCATCAGGGGATGTCCCAGCCGTGTGTAAGTATCACTCCAGTATGTGTGTAATAAGTGCCAGCTCAGGTATATCATGGATAGGTATGGCTAAATATTTTTCTTATGTCCCCCACAGCTGCAATGGAGCGGGCAATGAACCACGAGGCCCACATCAGCCACAATGCGAGGCAGGTCAGTAAAACTCATGCTTTTTCTGTCATAGGAAATAAAAATAAAAATAGTAGTAAATTAATTACTAGTATAAAACTTGTATTGTTCAAGGTAGGTACTGCATACACTAAAGAATATGGCAGGAAGAGTCTAATATTGTTTGTATGTCAATAAAAGTGTAATATCCTGACAAAATAGGTCTAACTACTGGACTGCATGTGTATATTCTGGTATCATAAGGTAATGTAGGTTTGCAATCATGTAATAGTACTGTAATATTAAGCACTGTTACCCACACCATGCACCATAAACTGAATGTGTAGAAATGCCTGTATATGACAGGTGTAATTCCCAGAGGCCATTTAGTACAACTGAGAGACACATAGTAAACAGGGAAAATGTAAACAACAAAAACTGAATAGCACATGCAACTGAGATGGGAACTGTTATTTGTTTAGCACTCACAGCCACGGTTCGAATCCTGCCAGTGGTAGTAGTCTGCATACAGAATCATACCCCACAACTGCACAGATATGTTAAGAATGTCTATTAAAGTGGCCCATATCTATTGTCTATCAACTTGCCCCCCTGGGAAATCAGTGGGATGATCCCAGATGTATAGGCAGCAAACAGGAAATACAACTAATAGACACACATCTATGACAACAAACCTGGCACACTACGAATTCCATAATACCTTATGTGACTATGAAGCCATGTATGTCCCATTTACACCCCAAATTGTTAAGCTGTGGTCAGAGTGTATACAGTAACAGAGTTAGAATAGTAATGTGGAACCTGGTACTGTGTGTGGAAACATTCAGGTAGTGCTAATAAACATTCCTCCCACAGGTTTGTCAGATACCAACACTGTGCCCAGAAATACAATAATGATATGCAGTTGCTCTGAATGAGCTATTACACATCACTGTCACCCACACCACCCTACATCATATAACTGTCTAGGAATTCTATGTAAGAGTGTTGTTATACAAGGTCAGAATGCATAAGCACAGGGGATTAATAAGATAGAAAGCAGACTGGAGATATACAGCAATATCAATATAGCAGACACAAGTGTGATGGACAGTGTTTAAGTTGTAGCAGACACAGCCATGATCTGAATCCTGGGAGTGGAAGTACACTGCATAAAGATTCATACCCCCCAATTGTACACATGAGGGCAGAATGTCCAATGCATGTGCCCATATCTGCTGCCTGTACACATGTCCCCCTGGTAAGTTTGTGGGATGATCCCAGATGTGTAGCCAGCAAACAGGGAATACAAGTGATTGTCAGCCATCATGAGAACACACCTGTCACTGTAGCAACACTCAAAACTTTTAGTAGAGTAATATTCCAAGTATGGCCTATCTACACTCCCATGTTGTCAAGCTGTGACCAGAGTGTTTACAGTAACTGAGTGAGATGTATGTGCATAATAGTAATGTGTAATCTGGAACTTTGTGTGGCAACAGTCAGGTAGTGCTAACAAACATTGCTCCCACAAATACGTTTGGTATGAACACTGTGCTGAGAAATACAGACCAATATAACCTGCACTGGCACTGTCCACCCTGGTACTGTAGGGGATTGTGAGTGTTGCAGTTTCTCTAAATAATAAAGTATCACTGGTCACTGCCACCCACACTGTGCTACATAATATAACTGTGTAGGAAAGCATGTATATGTGTGTGTCAGGTAGGTTGAAGAGGTCAATATTCTAGATATGTCCAGGCACACCAGCATGTGATCAACACATGGCCAGAGTCTGTGCAGAAAGAGTCGGATAGCATAGTGCAAAACATCAACCCAGAATCCGGGCGTATGTGTACAGTTAGTCAGTGTTAACAAGCATTCCCTCCACAGGTATACCAGATAAGAGGTGTATACTACAGGTAAAACCAGTTCATGTGTAATGCTGACAACAGCCATATCACTGACCAAAATAAGGCCATAGGGTAGTGTAGTAACACTTGTAAGGTACAGATAACAGCACTGACTAAGAAAGTAATGTGGACTACAGGAATATACTACTTGTTAATTAACATCCCCCCCCACCTTATCTCCAACAATAATCAACATACCCAGCCCAACTGGTATGTACTGTCTCTAATAATGTCCAATTGTTTGATAAATATTTCAATGGTTCCCATGCATATGCCATATTGAATTATTCCAACATTGTTGGCATGGTGCCATCAGTGTACCTGCATGCTGTTCTTATTACCACTGTGGTTTCATATATGCATGTGTTTTGTTTGCTATGCAACTGTTCCGTATCTGGTGTCTGGGTTAATGGGAATATCTATGCATGCTGGTATACCTAACCCTGGAATGTGTTGACTATTACTAACCCATATAAGATGATGAAATCTAAACACTGTAGCATGCTGGGGAAGGCCAGTCCAGTGGACCCACCTGTCCCACCTCAGCTGGCCGAGGCACCGGGCACCAGCATGTCTGGGGCTCAAACTCAGACCTCCCTGTCCATTGGTCCTGCACCACCTACAGGTGGAACTGCCTCAGGGGATGGGACTCGCCCCGCCCTGGGAGTGGGCGTGGACAGGCACATGTCACCCATCGCTAGGACGGGATCGTGGTGCGTAGAGTGATCAACAAGCAGTTCGGTGATCTTCTATGCCAGCTCGAGGTCTTTATATCTTGATTAGAGAGTCAGCCTGGCTCTGTGGCTCAGCCTCCAGCACAGCCACCTTCGGGGCTGTGAAGGTGCAATGGTGACTGCCCATGGGTGGGGACCTCAGTCCCATTGTTACCACTAGGGGGCTCGTGGGCTTCCAATATCCCAACAACCTTCCTCATCAAGGTGTTTACCCGCCACATGTCATATACCCCCCCTGTATGCGTCTTGTGTTTCTTGTCTGTTAACCTACCCAACCTACCACCCTAAATATACCTACTACTCCTCCCCAACATCCCACTCTCACCTAAAAAAAAAAAAAAAAAAAAAAAGGGCAATCTGTTCCCACAAAAAAATCTCACCCCATACATAGCTGTCCATTTCGCACACGTGTCCACTGGACACATGTAATCTGGTCTAATTGGCATCACAACTTATTATTGTCATCCTCACCCCTTTTCCAGGGGTTTGTGTGTCCAAATTTACCTCCAAATTCAGTGCATATGCACAGCTGTTGATGTAGAAGAAATGAGCATCTATGGACCTTTCCTACACCCTTCCTGCACATCCCCAGTTATTTTCCCTACTGTCTTTCCCTCTTTGCACCCCTTTTTCACCACTTTTCTATCAACCCTTTTTTTTTCCTTTAAAGAAATTAGCACAGGTGTAAGTGGGAGTAAGCACTTTTAAGCATCAGTAAGCATGTTTAAGCCTTTTTGCATGGGGGTAAGAACTGCCTACACAGATTAAGCAATTTAGAAGCTGAGTATAAGAAACTGTAATCGGAAGTTAGCAGTGCTTTCCTCCGTGCAAATATGCACAAGCCCACTTACACCTGCTTTAAAGAGCCTTAATCACTCTGTATCTAATGACCCGTGTCTCCCCAGCAACAAAATAAGCAGCCTCTGCAAGCCTCGAAACCAGAACCCTGCTGACACCCTAGACAAGGGATATTTACCACTAAGCCATGCCAGATATACATAAAGCTGATGTCTTCAGAAACATATCATCCAGCCCAGTCATGCAACTACAAAGAATGTATATCAACATCAAGATGTATGTGTCTGTGTAAATATATTAATATCTAAATAGATACAACATATCTATATATGTATATATATATATATATATATATATATATATATATATATATATATATATATATATATACATATATATATATATATATATATATATATAAATATATATATATATATATATATATGTATATATATATATATATATATATATATATATATATATAAACATATATACATGCAAATGCCTACATCGACACATATATGTGTCTACACCTATATGTCTACATATACACAGCAAGTTAAATATATGTACACAGATATATATTTATGTAGATATATACGGATATAGTTATATATATGTAAGCAGATATATATCTATATAGGTATATATGGCCATACATCTGTAGATAGCAATGGTAGATTATCAAAAGCAAATATGTCCACATGCACCGTTAATGGGGTTGAGAGGCCCTAAACAATATACGTTTTGTACGAATAGGCATACCCCCCACAGTCAAACACGTCTGCCCTGAAATATACTGCCAAGTGTTGCAGATCCCATACCCAGGACCTGACATGACTTGGGCACAAGATGTTAACAGTACTACATCTCACCTGTATGATGTCAGGCTGGTATTGGTAACATATCATGCAGTACAGTCTGCCTCCCATAGGAAATGTAAAATGTGGAAGCTATCAATATCCCCAGGATAATATACACAGACACAAATATGCAGATACAGATATACATACATATATATATATATATATATATATATATATATATATATGTGATTACACATACACACGCAGAGATATGTACAGTAAGATACATATGTAGAAGGTGCACACAATACGGAACAGCCACTATGCCTACGGTTAACACCTGAACAACTGGACACTGTATGGGCCATTTATACAAATGACAGTCGTTGCTTGCAACCTATACCCACAGAGAGGTCATAGGAAAAAACACCACAAACAGGTTTGCAGAAATGGAAAACCTGTATTTGTGTACTATTAGAGTTCTTTATGCCATGTCATATAGCTGTTCAGACAATGACATCCATATAAACAGAGTAATGCAACTGTGAAACAGTTATACTACTACAGTAGTCTGGAAAGATTCACAACTGTTGCTGACCAGGCCAAGCCCTTCAAATTGTACAATAGTAAAGACAGTCTGGGCCACAGGATACCAAACAATCAACAGTCTGTAATGCACGTGTATAGTTCAGTAGCCTCTATCTACACTCTGTACAAAATCACTAGGTAGTAAAGACGTCAGTTGACCAAATGGGATGTAACTGTTGCATAACAAGGCATAACTGACACCATCACAAGCACAATGACAAACAGAACAGTCTGTATGGCAGGAGGCAGTAGGCCTGCAGTAACCCAGTTTATGTAAATAATGTAAATATAGGTGAAGTATACGGTACTGTACATCCAGATACATTAAGGCAGCTCACCCCTGATACCCTCACATTTTGTATCAGCCTTATTAATTATTTAATGTTGTTAGAGGTAATTCCCCAATCCATCTGAGATGCTGTTTGCCAAACAACAGATCTAGTTCCTGCTCACAGTGAATGAAAAGACCAACATGAACATGATGTTCCTAGATATTGGAGTGTGTTTCCATGCAGATGGCTATGGGAATGTTACCACAGCTGTTCCACATGCAATGAGCTAGGGGAGGGCTGCAATTCATGCAGAGGCCATCAGCTGATCATGAGCATCTCTTAAAATACACATGCTGCTGCCTAAGCAAAGCAGGTATAGGTATCCACATCCACCAGAGAAGGAGTGAGAGAGGCAAGCAGAGGCAAAGACAAGTCAGGGAGGGGTGGGAGAGTAAAACTTAAACATGTTTGTGTCACACACCTACCAGCACAGGGTATCAAACCCCTGCAAACTATGAAGTGCTTTCATAGTTCTATGCAGTTATTGAATGCGCCACATAGGTTACCTGTTGTGGAGCCCTCAGAACATATATGTGATGGAGAGTGACATCTGCAACAGGGATATGGTAGCTATATGGTAGGTAATGTACACGTGCCTGTCCACATGAACAGGTGTCATCGTCAACACAGCCACACTCTCACAGGGATGCACACACGCTGACACACTTGGCAGGGCCAGGATTACAACTCATCACTAGTGGGATTGCCACAACACATTACTGTGCAGGTACCACATGCACCACATGGGTCATACAGAGGTTATATGGGCAAAGGGTATGGGAAGGTGTCTGACATCAGACAGCATGCTTCAGTATGCCAATGGAGGTTGTAGTGAGTGTGGATGTGATCATATACATCATACAACACACACATGCAAACGCACTCGGTGCCCATACTGACATGCATGGGTGCATTTCTGCACGGGTGTGTGGTGGTCGACTGTGCCAGTAGACTATACAAGGCTAGGTGATGGGTATACCTTGGCATCAGGCCACATAACAATGGCATGCATTGTAGCTCAGGGCTGTAGTTTCTGCATTTGCCCACACAAGTGTGTATTGTATCCTCCATCCAGTCACTTGGGTGACTATTGTGTTTGGCCAATGCTGTGCATTGCTTGCCATGTATGTGTTCCTTAGTCCATGACATGGACGGTGTTTGGGATGTGCACACCTCCCACATGCATGTACAGTGACATGTGGAACTGTACCTGGGGTGTCTGGCCCATGTTGTGTACACAGATTATCATCAGATGTGCCAGTCTTGGCCACCTGTGGTGGGAACTGGTAATGGACAGCAGGTTTACCCTGCACCTACATTGATAGCATGCTAATGACATTCCCTGGTGTCAGTAGCATCTGTCCATACAGGGCATGTTTTCAGGCATGGTATGTCCTTTGTGGGTCACATGTGATGGCACCAAAGGTGTTGCAGGTGTCCACTGGGAAACATGGGGAATGTGCACTCTCTGCGTGTACATGTATGTTGGACAGATGGACAGGGTGCCATGCTCACTGTATCCCAATGCAATCACTCCATAGTTACTATCAGTGGCCAATATGCAGTGTACTACTCACATACTGGCTGTTGCCTAGGCATATGTGTGTATGAGACATGGGTTGAGAGTGTGCTCTGGGCAATACTGGGGTTGCCTAGCCTTGATGTCACATGTATGGGTATGGATTTGCACCCCAGCCTCTCAGCTATTTCACATCTGTTATCCCTGTACTGTGGACATTGTGCTATATATTAGGGCCACCATATAAGAAATTTGCAAAACCCACTACACATTGGGCCCAGGTGTCACACAGGATATGAGTTACAAACACGTGCACACACACACACACACACACACACACACACACACACACACACACACACACACACACACACACACACACACACACACACACACCTGTCATGTCTGGGAGCAGAAACCCTACCTAATGAGTTTATTACACTACAGCACTACACAGTTATAGTACACACCATGGAGATTACTGGAGTACTACTTCCCCAAAGGTGGATATCACATTGAATGACATCAGCAGGATTGCCAAAGTAGGACATTTGAATTGTAGTGAGTGTGACTAGCCTAAACTGCATGGCTCCCTACACAGTCAGTGACATACACACAAAACATTCACAACTGACATGTGTGGGTATAAAACCCCTAACAGAGGTCTATATCACACCACATGGATTACTGGAGAACTCCTTCCCCAAAGGTGTATTTCACAATGAATGACATCAGCAGGATTGCCAAAGTAGGCCATTTGAAATGTACTGAGTGTGACTAGCCAATAATGCATTGCCCCCTACACAGACATTGAAACACACACAGACTATCTAGAACTGCCATGGGTGGGAATAGAACCCTACCAGGTTTTAACTCACACTACAGCAGTACACAGTTATGGCATGCACTACAGAGACTACTGGGCTACAACCCTCCCAGAGGTGTATTTTTAGGTGGATGACATCAGCAGCCTTGCCAAAGTTCAGCATTTGAATTATAGGGAGTGTGACTACCCTAAAAAGCATTGCTCTCTACACCGACAGAAACACACTTGCCATGTCTGGGATTAGAACACTTACTTAATTAATTTATCACACTACAGCAGTATGCAGTTACAGGACACACTACAGAGATTACTGGGCTACAGCCTTCCCAAAGGTGTATTTCTAAGTGGATGACATCAGCAGCCTTGCCAAAGTTGAGCATTTGAATTGTAGGGAGTGTGACTAAAAGCATTGCTCTCTATACAGACAGAATCAGACACAAATACACATACGCTTGCCATGTCTGGTATTAGAACACCTACCTAACTGCTTTATCACACTACAGCAGTACGCAGCTACAGGACATGCTATGGAGATTACTGGGCTATAATCTTCCCAGAGGTGTATTTCTAGGTGGATGACATCAGCAGCCTTGCCAAAGTTGAGAATTTGAATTGTAGGGAGTGTGAATACCCTAAAAAAACTTTGCTCTCGACAGAGACAGACAGACACACATTTGCCAAGTGTGGGATTAAAACTCCTACCTAACTAGTTTATCACACTACAATAGCATGCACTTATGAGATGCACCACAGAGATTAGTGGGTTACAGCTCTCCCAAAGGTGTATTTCACAGTGGATGACCGCAGCAGGCTTGTTATAGTAGGGCTATGGGGAGGGTAGTGTGTGTGTGTGCATGGGCCATAACCCATTCATCTATAGGTTGGCACGCCACATGTGGGCACACACATGGTCATATTTCACAGGTATGTGTATACAGCTGCTAGATGACTACTTCATTGTACAGTCATGTTGCACAGCTGGCACATGCACCACATAATATGTAAAGCTGACAGATACTGGTGGCTAGTATCTGCAGTGAGTGACATCTAAACTTCATGTGGTTAGGGCCCTTTGGCTGTGTGCTGGGTGGAACAGGCCTGGATGGCTCCTTGTCACAGTCACACTCTTCCACACATCTATGTACATCTACCTTTGGCTTATTATAGTGTCTTGTCCTTACATATATGTCTGTATTCCTATCCACTGTGTGTGCAAGGCATGAGTAGTGCATACTGACGAGTGTCTGCACTAACAACTGTGACTGCCAGATATGTCTGGTTCACTGGCGTTTGCAGACATGGCCTTCATGTGTTTAAGTGTGTGAGCATGCCCAGTATGACCTTTCAGTATGTTGCTGACTGACATTGCCTTTATTTCTCTGTGTGTGAGCTTGCCCAGTATGCCCATCTGTATTTAATATGTGAATCGAGTCCAGATGGTTTGTACTGCAGTACTGACCTTTGTGTTGTACACCGACAGGTAGCATGCTGTTTCTGCAGGGTATCATCAAGCATTTGGCATTGACTGTTCCTACATTTCTGCATAAGATGGGGGGATGGTTACCTGACTATTTCTACATTTCTACACAGGATTGGGGGGGGCACACCTGACCATTATTATATTACTACGTAGGATGGGGGGGCACACCTGACTATTTCTGCATTTCACAGGACTGGGGGGGTGCACCTGACTGTTATTATGATACTACATAGGATGAGGGGCACACCAGACACTTGTACACATTTGCTATGACTGTACTGGTATATATGTACTGAATTTCATTCTGTATTGTTACCTATCATGCTGACTAGTGGCATACCAGTGTACTACAGATCGTAGCTTTGGTTGCCCTACATATTAGTGTGTGACCTCCTACCCTTCAGAACTAACATCCCACTGCCTGACCTGCTGTAGTCTGTCTGTGTAGGCCTTGGGGGGAGGTTAACCATAGCCATCATTCAGGGGCCATAGCACAGGCTCTGTTTGGGTTTTTCTACACCTGTCCTGCTGGCTGAGACTGTGGTTGGGTATGTGAACTGCCCTAACTGGCATGTGTGAGTCATATTGACACACATGGTGCTCAGCACATTTTCTGCAGTGGGTTTTGTCACGCTGTGTAGTACTGGCTACTATGGTGACTCCAGTATGTGTTACAGATGTCATGGTGCCACTGTGGGTGTCTGCTGTCTGCTGCCATAACATTAAGCCACCCGATTCCCTTGCATGCTTCCATCCATACCTTAGATACAGGTCACAACACATTCTACTGTATTTGGCAATTGGTAGGTTGAATAACTTACCTTGAAGGTGTGCCAGACTTGTGGATGGTGCTGGAGGGCTGTCTATGTCGGATGCACATAGTACACTCCATGTACATGGTTGAGCACATGTAGTGTCATGTTAGGCATCCCCTTTACTGTATGATACTGTGTGAGTCAGAGAGAGGTGTCATTCCTTGGGTCCCTACTGTGTCAGTGTATGTGCTATGCATTGTCTATTTGCCGCAGCCTCGGCATACTGGGCACGCCTCCATCTGCCTACTGGGGCAGGCTCAGGTTGTTCCTCCTCCAAGTCACTCTGTGCTGGTGCAGGCCTTGGCTTTGGTGGGGGGCTGTGTGGCCCTGCCCCATGCTGTTCCTGCTGCAGCTGTTTCCGCAGGATCATATTGTGTAGCATGGCACATACCATAACAATTTGGGTACATGTAGCTAGTGAATACTGCAAGACTTCACCGACTGTGTCCAGACACCGGAACCATGACCTGAGCATTCCAAACACATGCTCTACTATATGTCTGGTCTGTGCGTGTGCCTTATTATGGCGTTCTTGTTCAGGTGTGTATGCATTTCTGATGGGTGTCATCAGCCATGGCTCCAGTGTGTAACCAGCATCCCCCACTAGATGACCGTAGGGGATGTCCGCATTGGCAAATCTCTGGTACAGCTGTGTCAGATGCCATATGTAGGAATCATCATAGCTTCCAGGGTAGCCAGCACACACATTCGTTATAATGCCCTGGGCATCACATACGACCTGGCAGTTAATGGAGGGGAGTCCCCTCCGGTTGATGTAGACCCTTCCCTGATCACCAGGTGGTGCTTTGATGCATTTGTGTGTGCAGTCTATAGCACCCACTGTCTCAGGGTATTCTGCTATTTGGTGGAAGAGACGCATATTGTTGTCCAACATCTCATGGGTGTTGAGGAAATATACATGCTCACTGGCATGTGCTGACATGGCATCCAGGAACTGGTGGAATACTCTGGATGCTGATGCCTATGAGATCCCCATAATATCCCCAGTTGAGCTTTGGGAGGTACCTGTGGCTAGTATTCCTAGGCCTACACATACCGTGGTATCCACTGGGATGGGTTCCCCTCGGTCAGTTTGGTGTATCAGGTGTGGCTGGCACAGCTCAACAATTTGCTGTAGGAGGTCTCTGTCCACCCTATAGTGCTCCACTTTCTCCAGCTCATGTAGCCTCTTGTAGGTTACCCTGGGTCTGTACACTCTTCTCCATCTCCTTACTGTGGGTTGATCAACAGCATTCACATCCTCACCACATGTTGTTCTATGTTGCCTGCTGCAGCCCTTCTCATTTTGTAGGTTTGTTTGTTAAAATTTCCCCACTTGCATACACCGGTGGTGTAGAGTGTGGGAAAAAACAGAGGGGAAGGTATTTGCATAGTTTATAATAGTGTTCTGGGCTGGGCTGGACCTCTGCCTGTGTAATTGGCTGAGTTTGATGCATTTCACCTGCCAGCTAAGCTAGCTCTTCTTGATTACTTTCCTACTGCTGTTTTCCCTTCCCATTGCCTTCCTTTTTAAGCAGGGGTGCGAGCCGCATAAACATAGTGCTCAAATGTGCACACTTCTGCTATTTCCTGGTTTAACTTCTTTTTTCTTCCTGTAAAACCCAGTGCACAGCATACACACCCTCTTAGGCTTTGTAAAGAGTGCTAGGCAGGCTTAGACACACACCCTAGCTTAGCTGTGCTAAGGTAGTAGCAAACCCAAGCCACAGGACTCCAATCCACTTACAGTATGCCTGACACACACCCCCATGATGTCACCTAACTCCTAGGCTTGCACCAAGCTATTCCTACTCTTACACTGTTGGGACCTGGCTCACATGCTGGGGAAAACTGGGATTCACTATCCTTCCCCTCATTTGCATAGGATTGCCTGCTAATGCATGGTTACATGTCTCACACTGAGCCTCCCCCCTTAGCAACCACGACTCACTAGCCATGTTGTCTTCTGCCTGCCATTGACTTGCATGGCAGAATAATGATTTTAGTTAGAATGCTTAATTTATGTTCATTTTGTTACCCCCCATCGCATTTGTGTGCCGCTGCCCTACGCTTAAACAGCCGAGATAGGCTAAAAAAAAACAAAAGCTGATTTTTGTATTTTATTTACTGTTTGCAATGCCAATGGCCTTATACTTGGCCATTGGCATGCTTACTACATGAAATGCAGCCTTTATTTGGAGCTGTCACAGCTCCGTTTTGGATATTTCAGAAATGTACTTGGTTACTAACTGAGTAAATTTCTGCAGATAGCACTAGTCCTGCACAGATGGTTGCAAGCTTCCTGAATTGCAAAATCACCTCATTTGCATGGATTTCTCCTGCAAATGGGGTGATTTGCATACAAGGGCTTCGTCCGTGCAGGATTAGTGCACGAGTACTCGTGCATGCCCCTGCAGGCTGTTCCTGGATCGCACTGCAGACATATTGCCTGCTTGAGCTCCTGCACTGATCTTGCACGCCGTGCAAACTTTTGAGAATCTGAGGGTATGACTTTTTTGTAAGAAATATTTATCTTCAAACATTAAAAATTTATTTTTCAGAACTAGTTCCAGTAATTCTTCATGTAGATTAATTTTTGTTTGTTCCAACTTATTTTCTACTAAATATTCACATTCAATCCCCAAGGTATGAGGACTAACTGTATAAAGGTCTTTTACATTAATTGTAACTAATAAGTCATTTTTGTCATACTGGAGACCATTAATTTTATGAAGAAAGTCTCAAGAATACTTACATATCCTTGTTTCCTTTTCTACCAAATGCTTTAACTGGTTATCCAAAAATTTGATGCAGTCTTTGTTATTGATCCTCTAGCATCCACTATCGGGCGCATTGGAGGATCATTTAGGTCCTTATGGATTTTTGGGATACCAAAAATGTTAGGAACTACTGGGTAACTTACATTTAGGTAGTTAAATTCATCTATAGATATTCTACCTTCAATAAATAGATATTTTATTTGTGAGCTTATTATATTATAAGCACCATTCATTTCATTAAGAGAGATGCGGATGTAGGTATTATCATTCAGTAACTCAAACATTTTCTCATTGTAAAGTTTCTTATGCATAACCAGTATTCCCCCTCCCTTATCAGGTTTCATAAGCCTAACATTTTTCTCTTTTATCAGTTTTATTTCCTCTAGTTCATCCTTACCATTATTATGACCATTAATAGATCTACCCTGCTTTAGTAAAAACCTAAAATCAAACTTGCACAGTTTTTCAAAACATTGTATAACTGGATGTAATGGAGGGTTAAAAGTGCTAGAAGCATTTAAACCTGTCATAGCTTGAGACCTTTCATTAAACATACATTTAACATTCATCTTCCTTGTATACAACTTTAAATCTGTCAGTAAATGTGCTATATTCACATGCTTAGAGGGAACAAAACTCAGACCTTTTGCAAATGTCTCAATCAGTGCATTACTAATAGTAATTTGAGTATAATTAAACACTTTAAAGTCACCTTTTTCATTGAGAATTATATCACACACCTCTTTGTCCAATGAACTTTTGCTACAAATATTTTCACAAGCTTCTTCAACCAATAGATTTTCACCATGAGCTAAATTAAGCAAATTATTCACCTCCAAGATTACTAATTCTATTTGCTCTGTTGATTGGGCTGTGACTGATTCCTGTTGTTCCATTGGTTCCTTGTTGAGGACATTGGCCCATTGTTCCCTTCCCATTGGTTTCTCTATTCTCTTCCTTTTAACCTCTTGGATCTCTGAAGTGGTAAAAAGTCTACTTGATTTAATAAGGAAGATGACGATCCTAATATATGCATCTGGTTGGTTTGTTATTTTATTACATATTTTATGAATTTTTTTTAAACTGTGTGGTTTGACTGGTGTTTTATCTGAAGAAGTCTTGTTAATATACAGGATGAAAGCACTTATCTTTAACAATTTTTATTCTTATTTGTATTACTGTGGTTTGCATTTTAAGTATTTTTATTAAAAGATTTTCATTATATAGCCGTAGTATGTACAGTGGACTCCTTCTCTTACTATTTGTATTTGCGAGTTGATAAAGTTTCTAAATAAAGTTATACAAAAACAAAATAAAAAAATTTGCAGATCAGCTAAAAATGTTCAAATGTTTGTACATAATGTGGTTTCAAAGTACAACAATTAATGCAATAAATTCCAATTATCCTCCAAATTTCAGGTGCTGTAAACTGCAGAGGAACACTTTTTTCCACTTGCTGATTTGCAGATGGCAACACATTTTAGACTGTTGGAGATCCACACCTTTAAGCTTTTTTATTCAATGATGTTATGACACATAAGTCAAATGGCTTGTAGCTTTGTGTATGAGGTTTGACAACAATGATAATTATATGTGCTGCTCTAGAAACCATACCACTGCAGCTTTAATGGTGTTTTATGAGCATCTCCTATGACTGCTATTTTTGGTTGACATCTGGTGTGAAAACAGAGCAATATATGGAATGGGTTTAATGAAGAAGATTCACCCATGGTGGTTTAAATGCAACTCCAGTTATTACATACATTATGTACTGATTTAAGACCTCCATGACCTTGCTAATTTGTTTATGCATTTTTATCTTTTCTTTTTTTTTATTTTTAAGAACTTGACTTTATTGAAAGCAAATGAGAACACAACTGACTTAATGAACTTCTTTGTCTCTCTCTTTCTCGCTCTCTGTCTCCCTCATTCTCTCTATCTCTCTCTCTCTCTCTATAGTAATGGCAGTAAAATGCTAATGAAACCACAGTTCACAAAGAAACAATCTCTCCACGACTGCATTCCAACCTCATGAAAACCATAATAAACTTAACTATAATGCTATAATTATTAGTGTCAGTACTGGTAACTACAGTAAATGATATGGCAGCATGAATGAGATGCACTGAAAAAAACAGCAGCCTAAGGACTTTCCTGCGGTATTGATACACACACATCCTTTGTTCAAGTGTGCTACTGGGGAGTCTTTTGCAGTTCATAAACTTAAATTCTAAGCTGGCCTGAGAAATGGTACAGAGGAGGTTAACCCACATGCCTAACTGGTGTCCTTTGTCGATGTAGGACTTAAGATCTAAATTGTACTTACAGAGGCAAGATTAAGTGACCAGTGTCCAGCTCTCCTTGTGTGAGAGGAGGGTGTGATGCGCAATTGCTGCAAGAATATTCTCTACTAATGGCCAGGAGTTAGCCTTGGGCAATGAGGAGTTGTGCAAAGATCTGCTGATACCAGCAAGAGTATTTGTGTGTGTGTGTGTGTGTGTGTGTGTGTGTGTGTGTGTGTGTGTGTGTGTGTGTGTGCGTGTGCATGTTTGTGTGTGTGTGTGTGTGTGTGTGTGTGTGTGTGTGTGTGTGTGTGTGTGTGTGTGTGTGTGTGTGTGTGTGTGTGTGTGTGTGTGTGTGTGTGTGTGATAGGGTGGTGGCCTTTATCTCAGCATGCTGAATTACAGACAAGTTTGTAACTATCAATATAATATGCAGTGGGGATCAAGCATCTCTATGGCATAAAACAATCCTTGAATTTTTATACATGTTGTTGGTATTATAGGAGTTTTATACATAATGGTGGGGTTATCACCAGGGTTGTTCTACATGATGACGGTATTATCTCCAGGGGTTTTATAAATGACAACAGTGCTATCTCCAGCTGTTTTATACATGATGGTAGTGTTATGTTCAGGAGTTTTGTACACAATAATGATATCTGCAGGAGTTTTATACATGATGATGGTATTATCTCCATGAATGTTGTGTGTAATGGTGATGTTATCTGCAGGAGTTTTCTACATGATATTATCTGCAGGAGTTTTATACATGATGATGATATTATCTCCAGTAGTTGTATGCATAACAATGGTGTTACCTTCGTTAGTTTTTATATATGGTGATGGTATTATGTCCAGGAGTTTAATATATGATGATAGTGTTATCTCAAGGATTTTTGTACATGGCGATGTTATATCCAGGAGTTTTATACATGATGATGGTGTTATCTCCAGGAGATTTATATTGATCATGGTATGGACTTCAGGAATTGTATGCACAATGGTGATGTTATCTCCACGAGTTTTCTGGTATTATCTCCAGTAGTTGTATACATGACAATGGTGTTACCTCCATGAGTTTTTACATGAGGATAGTGTTATCTCAATGATTTTTATACATGACAATGGTGTTATATCCAGGAGTTTTATACATGATGCTGGTATTATTTCTAGGAGTTTTGTATACAGTGATGGTATTATCTTATATGCAGGACTTTTATGCATTACAATGGTGTTATCTCTATGAGTTTTTACATGATGATGCTGTTATCTCTAGGAGTTTTCAACATGATAATGGTGTTATCTGTATGAGTTTTTACATGATGATGCTGTTATCTCTAGGAATTATCTCTATGAGTTTTTACATGATGATGCTGTTATCTCTAGTTTTCAACATGATAATGGTGTTATCACTAGCAGGTTTTGACATGATAATGATGTTATCTCTAGGAGTTTTCAACATGATAACGGTGATATCTCTAGGAGTTTTATACATGATTGCGATATTCTCTCCAGGAGTTTTATATGTAATGATGATATTATCCCCAGGGATTTTATTCATGATGATGGTGTTATCGTTTTATACATGACACTGGTATCATTGCCAGGATTTTTATATGTCACTCCATCATCTTAAATAAATAAATAGTGGCCAACAGGAGTGTTTTGTTTCATATCTCAATATTTTATTACTCCTGTAAAACAACTGTTCTTTCAGACACATTATTTTATTTTTGGTTACCATGCTTATTAAGTACCTACTAAAAAGACAGTATGTGCCAACATAAACTGTGAATCAGATCAAATGAAAAAAGTAAATATATCTGAAATGTGCAAATAGTTATCTTAAAATGAGTTCTAGTTACTAAATGAGTCATTCCTTGAGTTACATAATTTTTACGGGTCTATATTACCAGATCGAAAACCCGTTTCAGCAAACAACACAAGACCGACACGTATAGCGCGAACTATGGTAATGGCAAACGTTCAAAACCACGAAACACAAAATGTCGAAGTGTCATGGTTGGCCCATCTGTGGTATAGCTCTGTAAGGTAAGTGTGTGATAGTTATGGACCTTAGGGTTAGGGTGCGGGTTAAGGTAAGTGCATAGATAGGTAATGTATGTAAGGTTTAGTGTAGGGTTAGAAGTAGGGTTTTGTTAAGTGTATGCGTGTGGATTATTTGTTTTGTTTGGGTAATATGTCTGTAGGGTAAGTGTGTGATAGTTACGGACCTTAGGGTTAGGTTGCGGGTTAAGGTAAGTGCATAGATAGTAATGTATGTAAGGTTTAGTGTAGGAATAGAAGTAGGGTTTGGTTAGTGTATGTATGTGTTTTATTTATTATGTTTGGGTATGTAGTATGTAGTATGTAGTGTGTAGTGGTGTTGGCCGACTATGAGGGTTCGAGATGTGAAATTTTACGGTTTAGGGGGTTCGGCGTATTTGCGGTTTGCGCTATATGTGTCGGTCTTCTTTTTGATCTGGTAATATAGACCCATTTTTACCAGGTACCTATACATTTAGCTCTCATATTACACCATATGTCCACAAACATTCACACACACACACACACACACACACACACACACACACACACACACACACACACACACACACACACACACACACACACACACACACACACACTCACTCACACACAAGCACACACACACACACACACACACACACACACACACTCACGTGTGTGCACACGCGTGCACACACACACACACACACACACACACACACACACACACACACACACACACACACACACACACACACACACACACACACACGAGCTTCTCCACATACCATCCATGTACCATTATAGCATACTTTCAAATAAGGAATGAATAATGGTAAAACTTTTCTTTTAGGGTATCCATTTAAACTACAACCCTTGTAACCCTCACCAGTTAACAAATAATAAACATCTATAGAATGACTCAGGTATGGTTGAATTCACATAGAAATAGCTTTCATTACTCTTGCTACAATAGGAGTCTGTCAAAGAAAGGAAAGACTCACCTTTATGACATACAATGAAAATACATATAAACTGGCTCAAAGAAACCATAAATGTTTATTATTAGACGTTTTCACTCTGAAAATGTTGCCTTTGGTAAATCTACAAACAAAATCATGCACAGATACTTTGATATCATATAACAAGTTATAGGACATATAATTAATCAGTTCTTAAAAACACAACTTTTAAGTACAGGTTTAAAACAAATAAAATCATTTATGCCTAGTGGAATATAAGCCTTCAATCTTCTTAGACATTTAAACTCTGCAGTTTCTGTTCCGATACAGAGATCAACATCTCCTGTAGTATTACTGACATTTTCTAAACACTGAAGCAAAACTAATATTCATTACCAGCATCGCTTACATGTCTATACAGTGCATTTGCTTGCATCTTTCTTCAAATTTATGAGATATGCTCACAAGTGTGGTCCTTTAATTTCCTGTTACATTTGCTAATATAAAATGAATTACACTTTTACTGTATGTCAAGTATACAATATTTGTGAATTATAGGTTCATAGGTAGGTACTAGGGTATTGGTCCTAGGGCCTATATAAGCCTAACCAAAAAGGTACCCTGGCTTTTGCCACCCAAGAAAATTATTTTCCTGTGCCCCTGTCGAGCAGAGCCACAGAGGTGATCCCCTGGGTGAATTTCCTATTTACCATCCAATCATCAAGATTTTTCTTGAAGAGTGCTAATGAGGAGCTTTGTTTGGTATAGATAGGTAGTTTGTTGCAGAGTATGGGAAGTCTCCGGGACAGGAATCTATCCCTCCAGCATGTTCTGTTTCTTGTGATGACAAGGTTTAGGACCCTAGAGTGTGTAGCTCGGAGAGATTGGGATTCCTTTAAGTGGAGCATGTCCAACATCTCTGGGTTTGACATAGCTTTGTATCCACCTCAAAGGCAGCAAAAACCTTACAGTATTGTAAACTACTTATAGATGGAAATATGAAGGATTTTTCTTTAGCTACATACTTATAATCTTATTTTTTCATGAAAGCCAAGCAGCTATTTTTTCATTCATCTTCTAAATAATTCTGTTTTGTTAATATGTCTCCCACCAGTGTCTTATAATACATATGAACTGCGGAACTACAATTTTTCGACTGTGCATTTAATAAAATGGCAATTTTCAGGCTCTTTTCATCTGCTATTAAGCTAATTGACTTTTTTATTTATTTTATTTATTTTATCTATTTGCAGTTTGTTAACCGGGAAAGTCCATTGGGCCAAGATGACCCTGTTTTCAATGGAGGCCCAGGAAGAAAAGCTTCAAAATACAGTATAATCAATCTACAATAAAATTCAAAGTACAGAATTTTCAGTTTTTACAATAGTAAAAAGTAACAATAAAAGTTAAGTAATACACAATATATGATGAAGACATGTAAATGAAATATATATGCACAACAGATATATATGATCCATCAGGTGGGGTGAGAGCAGGAGCATTCCCAAAGAGAGGAGAGATAAGTGTAGAGTGAGGTCTTAAAGGTGGATAGATTATGGGTATTTCTAATGTGTGGGGGAAGTGAGTTCCATGATCTGGCAAGTGAGAAAGATAGTAAAAGTTGCTCAGGACTGTGTGTGGGTTTATATAGTTCAAGGATATTTTTATTATTGGATCTGAGTATTCTATGAAGCTGATGCATATTGAGGGTGGAGGAGATGGAAGGACAGTTAGAAGGTTTGAAAATAAGCTTATGTGCTGTTATCAGGTAAATGTAAGTCAGATAGTTTGGGAGTTCCAACCAGTTTATGGAATGGATGGAGTTGCAGTGATGGGTAGATGACTGGAGCCGGTGGCACACTTGGAGATTTTATTATAGCAGGAAGATAGTTTTGATTTGAGGGTTGATTGAAGATTAGTAAGGAGAGAGGCTCCGTATATGAGAGGGAATGAGGTAAGTGGTAGATATGAGTTTTTGGATCGGGAGTAAGGTAGTGGCTGTGACGGTATAGCATTCCAAGCTTTTGATGTTTTTTTTAATATTAGTTTGTAGATGTATGTCGAATTTTAATTCATCATCAATAAGGGCACCCAGCAGCTTTGTACAGGGAACTATTTCGATAGAGCTCTTATTATTGCTGAAAATCGAGAAGGATGTTTTGTCAATTTTGGTGTGCCTGGAGGGGGTGAATATCATAATTTTGGATTTTGATGCATTGAGAGCTAGATGATTATCTAGCATCCAGGACTCAGTGCAGGAGAAAGCTTCTTGAGTTAAGTTCATAAGTGTGTAGAGAGATTTGGTGGAACAGATAATGGTGGAGTCGTCCATGTATTGGACAAGTTTAGCATTAGGGATATTTTGATGGAAGTCATTAATAAAAATGTTGAAGAGTAATGGGCCCAATATAGAGCCTTGTGGAATGCCTGCTGGAGTTTGGAGGAAGGAAGAGATACAGTTGTTCCACTTTACGGCTTGTTCCCTGTCAGAGAGGTAGCTGGTAAACCAGTTAATGGAAGAGGAGGAAAGGTTATGAAGAGAGAGCTTGGACAGGAGGAGATTGTGGGATACAGTATTGAAGGCCTTAGATAAGTGGAGAAGGAGCATAGATACTATATTGCCAGAAGCACGAGCAGAGTTGACAATTTCGAGAAAGAAGAGCAGGGCAGTAGTGGTACTGTGTCCAGGTCTGAAACCATGCTATGTAGGGGTTAGTAGTTAATTGTCCAGCAGGTAGGGTAAGAGTTGTAGGTGGATAATTTTTCTACAATTTTAGAGACAGCTCAAAAAATTGGAGTTTGTAAAATTACTGCCCCCTTTGTGGAGGAGAATGATGAAGGCTTTTTTCCAGAAGAGGAGTATGCAGGACTCTTGGATGGAATGGTTTATTAGGATTCAGATGGGTAGGGCTATGCCATCAGCAGTGAGCTTGAGGAACTTAGATGGAATATCATCAGGGGCATTAGAACAAGGTTTTAATTTTAATAGTAGCTTTTTTATGGTATGAGAAGGAATAGGCTTGAGGGTAAAAGGAGGGAGATGAGTATCATTGGAGGTTGAAGGGGCAGGATTGGGAAAGTTGGATGAGGTATTGTTCGGGAAAGATGAGTTAAGTTTGGCTATAGAGTCAATGAAAAATGAATTGGATTGAGTAGCTAGGACATGGTCAGGAGAGTTAGGGTCTGAACAGGGACTCTCTTTATTGCCAGGACAGGGCACTGAGGAGATACTACCTCAGAATTTTTGGGGTTTGGATTTATGGTTATTTTGAAGTTTGTAATAGTAGGATTTTCAGTCATTGGCTATGTGTTTTTTTTTTTACCTGATTACATTGTTACTTGTATTTGGTATAGAAGTTGGGTGTTTTAAATTGTTGGTAGTGTTCCCATGATTTGTCTCAGAGATGCATAAGGGTTTTGGTCTCTTTGGTTAGCCAAGGGACAGTTTTGGATTTGAGTCTTTTAGTTCTGGAATGGGCGAAGCAGTTAAGTAGATTGGTGAATACTGTGTTGAAGTAAGAGACAGCAGCATCCAGAGGAAGGGTTTTTAGATGGGTCCAGTTAGTCTGCTTTAAAGAGTCTGTGAAGGTTTGAGGGTTGAAGTCTTTTAAGGTGCGGGTTAAGATATATTTGTGCTGTAGGTGGAAGGGAGAAGGAGAACTGTATGCGAAAGCAGGAAGATGATTGCTGAGTGAGTCAGGGAGGGTACCACTGTCAGAAATAATGTTAGGATGGGAGACAAGTAACCAATCCAAAATACTGCCATCTTTGTTTAACCTAGTGGGGGTGTTGATTAGCTGGGTGAAATTATATAGGTTAATACTCAGAGAGGGTGTAGGTGAGTTTATAGAAGACCGGTTAAGATTGCCGTCACCTAGGATGATTGTTTCATTATTTATGTTGGTAGTGAACCATGAGAGCATGTCCTCTAGAATAGGGATATTGTTACCAGGAGGTAAGTAAAGGGTAGCTATGCATATACTTTTATGATAATTAACTTTGAGGTTGGCTAAGGTTATCTCAGCAGAAGCAAATTGGGGTATGGGTTTGGTATAGGGTGTGACTGTTAAGGAGGAGGAGAAGAGTAAGGCCACTCTGCCTCCTTTCATTTTTGATCTATCATTTTTTATCGGTCTATAGTTGGGCGGGGTTATTTCTGTGTCTTTTATGTGCAGTTTTGGCCATGTTACAGAGATAGACAGAATGTCTGGGTTGTTATGAGAAATCCAGGTATGGAAATCAGAGATTTTATTGCATAGGCTCCGGGCATTAATAGTTGCAAAGCGTAGAGATTTGTGGGGAAGATTTGCGTGAGTCAAGTTTGGGTTGGAGGAGTGTCTATATGAGGGACCAAGGTTTGGGTGTATGTCACCGGAAAGAAGGAGGGAGATTAGTTGAGAGAGGAGAATGGGTGGGTGTTTATATTCTTTGGGGTTAGAAGATGGGATAGCTGAAGTTGAAGTAGTTGGGTTACTTGGTATAGGAACTGAATTACAGATAACAGGGAAGAATTTTCTGGTAAAGAGCAGATAATCACTATGGAAATAGAGGTGAGGAGAGATATAAGCTGTAAAGGTTGATTCTTTTTTGAGACATAGAGAGGTTGTTTGAAGAGGGGGAGAATAAGGGAGTTGGGGGGAGTGGTGAGGTGAAGAAGGTCAAGGAGAAGGAGATAATGGAATACAGAAGGCAGAGCATATGAAGGTTTTATTTGCATGGTTGAAGTTAAGATATGTTAGGTTGGAGGATGTGTGGGAGAATTTGTGGGGAGAGGGGGCAGATGAAAGAAGGGAAGCAGATAGTACAGGGGGAGCATTGTATTACAGAGGGATGAGGTGGCTATAGCGTAGGGAAGGGAGGTAACTGGATAAGATGGAGGAGGGAGGAACAGTGATATGTGGGTGGGTGGGGTTGATTATAATAGGGTAATGTAAGTGTGTGAGTGATCAGAGAGGTATAAGTGTAGATGTGCTGGGGGAAGGTGGGATATTGGAGCAGGGTAGGTGAGCAGAGTGAGCCTGTAGGGCAAATGGAGTGGGTAGAGCTGAGAAATGAGAGACAAAGGAGATCTGGGGAACAATCAGCCACACAGTCTCTGAAAAACACATAGAGCTGTTGGTCTGCAAGGAGGTAAGCTCAAGTCAGAGAAAAATGTAAAATAGTGAGTTCTTACAGTTTCTGATTTAGGAATTAGTCTAATGCAAAAAACAAATGGTTGACTTTGCTTTGGCCATCTACAGCGCAGTGTATGATATTGCACTGTTGTCATGATTTTAGAACTATGAAATCTATAAATATAAGTCAAGGGTGTGAGTGGGGAGAGACCCCTCCACACACACACACACACACACACACACACACACACACACACACACACACACACACACACGCACACACACACGTAATTGCATGGTTTGGATAGTTTAAATCATAAAATAAGTGGTTAGAATAAGGTTTCATTTTGTTATAAAAGAGACAGAGGTATTTCTTTTTGGGTTACTAGTAGTTTTCCGTACTGCAGTGTGGATTATCATTTATTTTTGTCATACTGGTGTCTGTTTCTGTGTTCAGTTTTTAGTGTGTGTAACTTAATGGTTAGTTGTTTGTTTTTGGTGGAATGAAAGATAGTTGATTGAAGCTCTGTTTTGCCTTTGCTTAAATAATCATATAAGCATGTATTGTAATTTGGCAGTTTTTAGCTTTGCAGTGCATCTCCTGTACAATAACAATATGCTCTGATGTTTTTTTGTTGTTTTATGTTTCTTAACTACTGTAAATTATTATGTAACTGCTTTGACTTCATCTTTTTTGTGAAATTTTGTATGAGCATCTGTAAATTGTTTTTGTCTTTCTGGATCAGATCTTGGCAAAACAATGATGTTTTGGGTCATTCTACTAACATGATTACCAAACAGATAAAAATTATAAAATAAAATAATTATATATATATTTATATATATATATATATATATATATATATATATATATATATATATATATATATATATATATAAGCAATTTGATTATCTTCTTACATTATATTCACATGCCAGGATTCAATAAAATCCATGTAAGTCCCATGTAGAGCCTACATGGAATGTATCCATGTACACAGACACAGCTATAGTTCCTCACTGGCAGCATGCCATACATATTAATTATGGTATACTGTTGAGGGATATCACAGTAACATGGATATTGAATCCATGCAAGCAGCAGTATAGCGGCTGTCCCATACTTGTGGACTGTCCAGAAAATGTCTTTACAGGTAGTAAGCACAGGACAGTATTTTTTTTTATTTTTCTGTGTTGTTTGTGTGGTGCGGTGCAGTGCTTAACAATACTGAGATGCACTTATACATACACACCTAACATTTGCTATATATCTAAAAATAGAAATCGGATGTAATCAACTGTATTACTTTTTTTTGTCTATCACTGTTTGCTCAAAGTGGCGCGATGCTTAACAACACCATCAGACATCTAAAAATAGAAAACAGCTGTATTTAATTGTTGTAATTGTGTTGTGCTTAGCAATGTGCAAACCTTCGCAGTTTCACTGTGCAACACTAACAGTAGTGTATGTGAAGATATACTGCTTCCTTGTACTATCCAAATAGCTAGATAGGTTGAGTCATGACTTACAGTGTAGTAGGATCTGGGTTTGAATCCTCACCAGTCATATGTTTTACATTTATTGCTGTGAAAACGTGTCAGGTGACTGAAACATCAGTTTAATTTAAAATTATAAAATTGTTACATTTAGAAAAGCTGCGTTATGCTAAGCACCGCTTAAACATGGTCAACAGTACAAAATATTTGCGTGTTGCTATGCTACACTTAGACACATTATTAGTTACATTAGACCCGAACTTGAGTATGGAATAATAATATCGAAACCCTATAGGAATACAAGCATGAATAAACTGGAAAGAGTACAGTGGAAATATACTAAGGGCAGCCATGGATGTGAAAATCTAAGTTATTATGAAAGACTAAAATATCTGAACTTGTACAGTGTCTCTTATAGATATTTAAGAGGTGATCTTATTCAGGTATATAAGGCATTTAGGGACAACTACCTCTGGGAATGTTTGGGGTTATCAAAAAGTACTAGAGAATCATTGGATAACCTATGTAGAAGATTCTATAGGAATGAGAAGTGTACTAATTGGTTCTCTGACAGAGTAGCTGATGCTTGGAACAGACTACCAAATTACATTAAAGTAAGTACTAGTTTAGATACTTTTAAGAACAGCCAGGACATTTATTATGGGAACAAGTGTTTTGGCATATTTGCAAGCTAGAAGGGCTTTAATGCCCATGCTTGAAACATTTGTATGTATGTATGTGTATATGTATGTATGTATGTATGTATGTAGACATGTCTTGTGTGAGTTTGCCCAATGCTCAGCTTCGCTGAAATGGCTTGTGCGAGTTTGTGCGAACCTAAACGATGTGGTGTTTTTTTGAAAATTACAGTATGATGTGTCAGGGCAGGAATACAGCCTATATAAAGGCCAGTAGGTGAGAATTTCACACCATTCATTGGAATTTTCACTTGGCTGTTGATATGCTTTGTGGTGTTGAAGAGGGAGCACACTTTTGGGCACAGAGGAGGGGTGTGCAGGAGTCCAAAGTGTTTGTTGGACTCCTGGTGAAGAAATATGAACCAGGCTGCTGCAGGGTGATTACCAGGGCTCAGAGTGTAAATTTGAGGCCTGTGATTGGTTGGCTAAGGAACTTACCAGTGCTACTGGTATCTCCTGAACTGGTGAGCAGTGTTACCACCACTATGATGACCTAAAGAGGAAGAAGAGGGGAACCTTGGACTCCTGAGTCCAAGAAGCTTGGGCTGTGCAGACCCCTTAGATATGTAAGTATGCTTGCCAGTATTTTAGAAATATACAAGCTGAATCGGTGCAAAACTGGTATGCATAATGGTTTGCTTCTGTTTCAGCAGCTGCAGACGAGAACACTCACAATGTCCAGTCCCATACAGGGTGTATGGCCAGGATGAGGCAAGAGTGTGGTAAGCAGGGAAACATCAAAGTAATAATGTAATGCATAACGTAATCTTATAATAAATTAGTTGCAGAGTTTGCAGTCTTAACAGTCAGGTATGACATAGCTGGGACATGTAACATGTTTATTAATGTGTCACTGCCTGCCTGAAATGGTAAAGCAAGTTAAATCAGGTAAACATGCAGTACAGTGTAGTATAGCTTCCAAACATCAGTTAATGTTGTGGTCTATAAATATTAAGACTCACTGCTCTGGTCTGTTTATTGTCTGAAATATGCTGTAGGTTGCACTCAAGTAATGGACAGGGTATATTGATTATTTTTTAGATGTCTTACACAGCTATCCATGGTCTACATGCCAGACTTGAAGCAACATTAATCAAAATCTAAAGAGTGATGGTGCTTTGATATTTAATGTTTTCAAATAAAAAGTGTTTACTATTCCTGTATTCACTTCGTGTGTGTTCTAATCTTACACCAGTCAACTGTGAAATATAAATGAATAAAGAATGCAGCAAAAATTGCCTGAAATAAATATAATGCATTACCCAGAGTAAGGTCAAGCCTGTCCTGTGTTCTGCTCATTATGTCTGACATAATGCTATATATTCCACCCAGGCAATGAACATGGTATATGGGTAAGGTTACTGAAGTCCTGGACTGCTATCCATGTGTCTAAATGGCACATTTTGGGAATATTTTCAATACAGTTTACATCAGGAGTGTGTTTTGATAAGTAATCTTTTCAAATAAGTATTCATTATTCCTGTATTCACTGCGTATGTGTTCTAAGCTGACACCAGCCAACTGTTAAATGTTAATGAATAAAGAATGTAGCCACAAATGTCTGAAATGAATGTAGTGCAACAACCAGAGTAAGGTTTAAGCCTGTGTTCTGCTCATTATGTCTGACATAATGCTCTATATTGCACCCAGGCAATGAACATGGCAGATGGGTAAGGTAACTGAAGTCCTGGACTGCTATCCATGTGTCTAAATGCCAGATTTAAAGGAACATTATCAATAAAGTTTAAAATAGGATTGCTTATTGATAACTAATCTTTTCAAATAAGTTTTCATTATTCCTGTATTCACTGCATGTGTGTTCCATTCATACACCAGTCAACTGTTGCATATTAACTAAGAAATAATGCATCATCAAATTTCAGATATGCATGTATTGCAGTACCCCGATAAGTGTCAAGCCCCAGTTCAGATAAATTTACTGAAATATGCTGCACATAGCACTCAGTTAATTAACAGAATATATGGTTAGGTCAACAGATAACTTACACAGCAATACATGTGTGCAATTGCCGGATTTGTGATACCACATACAGCTATGCATGTGTGTAAATGTAGGATTTCATATAAAATATTGCAATAAAAAGTTATAAAGGAGAATTGTGTTTTGAGAATTCATGATATTGAAATAAAGTGCACATAATTCCTGCAGTCGCTGCTTGTGGGTTCTAATCTCATGGCAGCCAGCTGACAAATAACCAGCTGTCTAGTGTACTTAGTGGACACAAATATACCTCTCAACTCTCATGCTTTTGAAGAATGTTGTGACTAGTACCCCGTATGACTGGTCCTTGATTAGCAGATGCATGACATTACTTAGAATACAATTTATTGTCAAATCCATTTACAGAACACCTTGGTACTAATGTAGGAGCACACTATGTAGAACAGTTCCCTTTAGCTGTGCCTGTGTGCCAGCTAACAGGTTGAGAGGTATGCACATGCAACATCATCTATATAAGAATTGCAAACACTGTAATCACAACTGAAATTGCACATCTCTAGAAGTATGTATTAGTAGTCTCTGTAGTAATATTACCTGCAAAGTTACAACTGGTATGTTTTTCTCTCTCCCCACCCCTTATCTTCTTTAATTTATTAATGTTATTTATTATTAAGATTTGATATTAATATATTATTTGTAACTTTTATGTTGGCCTTATGTATTATTTCATACTGGTTTGCTGTTAACATACTTTCTTTAATGTTATTTATTGCTGTGTTACTCATAATATTTCTTTACATGTCATTTGATTAAACAATATTATCTTCAATTATGTTCATACTAATATTTGTTTGGTTATTTTGTTTGTTACTTTATGTTTATAATTAACTTACTACAGCATGATAAGGTAGGCCGGTTCCTGGTGATCCACTTACCTTGGCTCCCACGGCTGTGGGACCAGAGCCTGGCACATCTGGGCCACAGCCTGGTGGTGCTCCATCTGCTGTCCCTGCACTACCTGCAGTGTTGGGTAGTTCTGACCCAGAGGCTGGGGCTGGGCTCCCCTCTGCAAGTTGAGGTGGAGGGGGTGAGTTTGCATGAGTTGCTGCGCTGAACTGTCGGTGCACTCCTACGCTGTATGGAGAGCACATTGTCCATCCTGGTTGGTCAGCCTTGCCCCAGATGCCAGAATCCACCACTACCACCACAGGGGCAGTGAAGGAGCAGTGCTGACAGTCCCATGGGTGAGGACTTCAGACACACTGCTACTGGGATTGCACAACACCCTCCCTATCCAAGGTGTTCACACACCTCTTGTGTCACACACCACACATGTCTGCTGTCTTGTCTGTCTTGTCTGTCTGCAAAAATTCCTCACCTTCCCAACTTACCTCCCCCACACATACCTATGTCCCTTCCCCAACATTCCACTCTCACCTTAAAAAAAATGGGCACCCATCCCAAAAAAAAAAAAATGTTTGTCCCATACATAGCTCTCCATTTCTCACATATCTCCACTGGACACACTTAATTTGGTTCAATTGGCTTGAAAACGCACTTATGCTGTCATCACCCCTCTCTGGGACTGACACTCCAAATTCGGCTAGAAAAATCTGTGAAAGTGCAAAGTTGTTGCTGTTCAAGAAATGGATAGCTATGGTTCTGTCCTACACCTGTCCTGCACATCCCTACCTGCCTTTCACTATGTTTTTCCCCCTGCTTGTACCCCATTTTTCTTTTCTTTAAAGATTTTCTGTGTGATGTGGCTCTTTGCTCTGCATTGCTTAGCTATGCTAAATAGCGCTACATTGATATATGCTTTTGAAACAATATTAATCACATACAAAAAGTACACCTGCACCCTATTTTGAACCCAGGATCATTACATCTGCAGGGCACTGGATCAACACACCAAGCCATACAGCTGCTAACTAGACAGCACAGGTGCTTTAATCAAAACAGAGTGATGCTCAACTTCCCGTCATTAAGTGTGTTGAAGCGATGCTGCACATCTCACCACACTGTGCAAATCAGCTAAGAAATTAATAGCAAAATAGTACTGTAATTGGCACTGTAGTAGAAATATACATCACTATAAAGCCACACACATACGCTTAGATGTAAGTGAGGTATCTAATAGCAGGTAACCCTGCAATTATATGTACAATATGTAAGAATACACGTTAAAACATTAATGGAAAATATGATTTTAACTGGGACTCTGGTACACAAATACAGTACTCTAAAGCCATACACATAATAATAGATGTAACTGCAGTATTTAACAGTAGATAACTGTGTAATGATAAGTACAACATGTAAAAATACACCCACAACAACAGTTACTCTGTAGCTCAGTCTGCAAAATGCATTGAGAACATTACTTTTTGGTATACATGCCCCCAGATTTACTATTCCTCCATGTGGGACTAGCTTAGTCCTGCACAGAGGTGGCTGTTTAGGAGCAGGATGGCAGCACGCCATGCATAGTAATGAGGCGTGCTGCCTGAGCTCCTAATCTTACACGGAGTGTGTAAGAGTGCAGGGGGTGTGTCTGAGAGCAGAGCTCTCAGAATTTACATGCACCCGCAATGAAGAACAGCAGAAAGGGGTAAGAAATGAGAGATACCACTCATAGGTGTCTGCATATCCCCACCAACAGTCCCCTTCATGTACAACAGCAAAAGTATATAGAAATAAAATGAACAAACCCGTTTCTTTTTTTTTAAATCCAATTAAAGCTAACCGTAGGTGTGTGGGTGTGCCCATCGCTTAGCTACGGTTAATGCAGCTTAAATGGCTGAAGAGGATAACAAGGAAGATATATGCAAACAAAGCAGCATAACAATAGTGTAGGGGGCAGAGTGTTCGCCTTGCAATCAGGCATTCCTGGTTCGAGTCCCACTGCAGCACTTTCCATGGCAAAGCACATTATGACTAATATTTATGTTGCATAACCCACTAAATAACATATATTTATGAACTGGAGTACTGCAGTAAATGCACATGTGAGGTGTCAGTATCATGATGAATAAAGCACTAGTAAGCAGGTTTAAGCATCAGTAAGCAGTAGTAAGCATATTTAAGCACTAGTAAGCGGGTTTAAGCCCTTTTGTGTGGGGGTAAGCAATGCAACACAGGTTAAGCAATTCTGAAGCTAACTCTCTGTAAGCAGAAGTTACCGGAAGTTATCATTGCTTAGCCTCATGCAAACTCACTTACAAATGCTCAAAAGTGCCTTAATCATTCTGTATCCAATGGCCCTTGTTCTGCCCATCAACAAAATAAACAGCCATGCAGGTCTCTAACCCAGGACCCTATATACCATAGTCACAATAGTTAACCACCAAACCATCACAGAAGGGCAGAAGAATGAGGTATCAGAAAACAAGTCCTCACCACAGTGAAACCAAACTGAACCTGTTAAAGGAATCAGTATACAGTCATATGTGCCATAACCCACTACATAAAATAAATATGTGAACTGGAGTACAGCAGTAAGCCCAGAAGTCAGGTGTAATTGTAATAGAGTGTTGAAGTCCCCAATAAAGCACAAGGACCTCATACAGTGTAAGTACACATGAATCATGGATACCAGGCATACATATAAGGTGTAATGAATAATAAATCAATGCCAAAAAGTAATTATAATGCAAAGTCTAATGTAAGCAATGCTAAGCATTTCACAGGCCAGCTTAGGAGGTGTAAGCAATGTGTAGGCCAGCTAACTCGATGTGCCCAGTGTTATACCCCTTTAAACAATGCCAACCCTAGGGAAGCAGGTTTGACCATAGCCTAGCTTTTTCAAAAGTGGCCAATCATGGAAAAGTGCAGGAAATCGGCCCTACTTACCCAAGAGGCAGGAATACATCTCATAACTGGTTGTAGCTTCCCCTTGCAGGCACCATGTCCGGGAGGGGAGAAGGTGTGCACTTTCAGGTGCAGTGCTGTTGCATCCAGGAGTCCAGACTCCTTGTCAAAGTCCATGATCAGAGACTGCTGCAGGGCCAGTTCCAGGGCTCCCGATATAAGGCGGAGACCTGGGACTGTCTCGCCTGTGACTTCACCAGTGTCACTGGCATACCCTGAACTGGTGAGCAGGTCAGGCATCACTATGCCGACCTGAAGCAGCATAAGGTGGACCTCTTGGACCAGTGGATCCAAGAGGTTAGAGTGGCAGGGGATGTTCCAGTTATGTGTAAGTATCACCCCACTATGTGTGTAATAATTGCCAGCTCAGGTATATCATGGATAGGTATGGCTAAATATTCCTCTTATGTCCTCCCACAGCTGCAATGGAGAGGGCCGCAAACCAGGAGGCCCACGTCAGTCACCTGGTGAGGTTGCGACGTGAGGCAGGTCAGTAATTCTCATGCATTTACTGTCATAGGAAATAAAACTAAAAGTAGTAGTAAATCAATTGCTTGTACAGAACCTGTATTGTTTAAGGCAAGTATTACATACACTGGCAAATATGGCAGGAAGAGTCTCATATAGTTTGTATATAACTAAAAACGTAGCAACCTGACAATAACGGTCTAACTGCTGGACTACATGTGTATACTCTGGTATCATAGAGTAATGTAGATTTGCAATCATGTAATAGTACTCTTGTATTAGGCACTGTTACCCACACCGTGCACCATAAATTGAATGTGTAGGAATGCCTGTATATGACTGGTGTAATCCTCAGTGGCCATTTAGCACAACTGAGAGACACATAGACAGAAAATAGGGAAAATGCAGACAACAAAACCCAAATAGCACATGCAACTGAGATGTGAACTGTTGTTTTTTAGTACACACAGCCATTATTCGAATCCTGCCAGTGATACTAGTCTGCATACAGAATCATACCCCACAACTGTACAGATATGTCCAGAATGTCCAGTAAAGTGGCCCATATCTGTTGCCTATCAACCTGTCCCCCTGGGAAATCAGTGGGATGATCCCAGATGTATAGGCAGCAAACAGGAAATACAACTGATTGACACACATCTATAGAACAAAGCTGGCACACTAGCAAATCCCCAAAACCTTATGAGACTAAGAAGCCATGTATGTCCCATTTACACCCCAACTTGTCAAGCTAAGGCCAGAATGTGTACAGTAACATAGTGAGATGAATGTGCATAATACTAATGTGGAATCTGGTACTGTGTGTGGGAACATTCAGGTAGTGCTAACAAACATTTCTCCCACAGGTTTGCCAGATACCAACACTGTGGCCAAAAATACAAGAATGATACCCTGAACTGGTACTGTTTACATTGGTATTGTATGGCACTGCGACTGAGGCAGTTGCTCTGAATAATGAGGTATTACACATCACTGTCACCCACACTGTCCTACAAAATATTACTGTCTAGGAGATCTGTATAAGAGTGTTGTAATACAAGGTCAGAATGTAAAAGCACAGGGGATTAATAAGACAGAAAGCAGATAGGATATATACAGCAATATCTATATAGCAGACACAACTGGGATGGACAGTGTTTAAATTATAGCAGACACAGCCATGGTCTGAATCCTGGGAGTGGATGTAGGCTGCACACAGAATCATACCCCAAAGCTGTACAGATGAGGCCAGAATGTCCAGTATATGGGCCCATATCTGCTGCCTGTCCCTCTGTCCCCCTGATAAGTCTGTGGGATGATCCTAGATGTTTAGCCAGGAAACAGGGAATACAAGTGATTGTCAAACATCTATGAGAACAAACCTGTCACTGTAGCAACCCCCAAAACTGTTAGGAGAGTAATATGCCAAATATGCCCTATCTACACCCCCATGTTGTCAAGCTGTGACCAGAGTGTGTACAGTAACAGAGTGAGATGTATGTGCATAATAATAATGTGTAATCTGGAAGTTTGTGTGGCAACAGTCAGGTAGTGATAACAAACATTGCTCCCACAGGTACGTCGGATACGATCTATGTGCTGAGAAATAAAGACCATTATAACCTGTACTGGTACTGTTCACTCTGTTATTGTAGGGAATTGTGAGTGTTGCAGTTTCTCTGAATAATAAAGTATCACTGATCAGTCACCCACACTGTGCTACATAATATAACTGTGTAGTAAAGCATGTATATGTGTGTGTCAAGTCACTAAAGGTTGAAGAGGGCAATATTTTAGATATGTCCTGGCACACCTGCATGTGGTCAACACATGGCCAGAGTCTGTGCAGAAAGAGTCGGATTCCTATGTGCACAACATCAACCCATAATCTGGGGGTATGTGTAGAAGCAGTTAGTGTTAGCAAACATTCCCTCCACAGGTATACTAGGTAAGCGGTGTATACTACAGGTAAAACCAGTTTATGTGTAATGATGACGACAACCATATCACTGTCCAAACTAAGGCTATAGGGTAGTGTAGTAAGACTTGTAAGGTACAGATAAAAGCACTGACTAGGAAAGTAATGTGTACTACAGGAATATACTAGTTGTTAATTGACATCTTTCTCCCCCCCACCATATCTCCAACAATAATCAACATACCTACCCCAAATGGTATGTAATGACACCTATGTTTTGATAATGTCCAATTGTTTGATAAATATTCTAATTGTTTCTATGCATGTGCTACATTGAATTATTCCAACATTGGTGGCAGGGTTCCATCAATGTACCTGCATGCTGTTCTTATTATCACTGTGGTCCCATATATGCATGTGTTCTGTTTGCTATGAAGCTGTTCCGTATCTGGTGTCTGGGTTAATGGGAATATATATGCATGCTGTTATACCTAACCCTGGAATGTGTTGACTATTACTAACCGACATATGATGATGAAATCTAAACACTATAGCACGTTTGGGAAGGCCCGTCCCAGCGGACCCACCTGTCCCACCTCAGCTGGACGTGGCACCAGGCACCAGCGTGTCTGGGGCCCAACCCGGGACCTCCCTGTCTGTTGGTCCTGCACCACCTTCGGGTGGAACCACCTTAGGGAATGGGGCTCGCCCCCCCTGGGAGTGGGCTAGGACAGGTACCTGTCACCCATCGCCAGGTCGGTGTTGTGGTGCCTAGAGAGATCAACCAGCAGCTTGGTGATCTTCTAAGCCAGCTTGAGGACCGCATGTCACAACTAGAGCATCAGTCTGGCTCTACGACTCAGCCCCCAGCACAGCCACCATCAGGGCTGTGAAGGTGCAATGGTGACTGCCCATGGGTGGGGACCTCAGTCCCAGTTTCCACTAGGGGGCTCATGGGCTTCCAGTTTCCTAACACCCCTCCCCATCAAGGTGTTTACCACCCACATGTGTCATATATCGCCCCTGTATGCATCTTGTTTGTCTTGTCTGTTAACCTACCCAACCTACCTCCCCAAATATACCTACTACCCCTCCCCAACATCCCACTCTCAACTGAAAAAGAAAAAAAAAGGGCAATCTGTTCCCCAAAAAAATCTCACCCCATACATAGATGTCCTTTTCCCACATGTGTCCACTGGACACATGTAATCTGGTCTAATTGGCATCACAACTTATTATTGTTGTCCTCATCCCCTCCCAGGGGTTTGAGTGTCCAAATCTACCTCCAAATTCAGTGTATAATCACAGCTGTTGCTGTAGAAGAAATGGGCATCTATGGACCTTCCCTACACCTTTCCTGCACATCCATGGCTATTTTTCCCAACTGTCTTTCCCTCTTTGTGCCCATTTTTTCACCACTTTCATATCAACCCTTTTTTCTTTTCTTTTAAAGAAATTAGTGAGGGGGTAAGCGGCGGTAAGCACTTTTAACAGCAGTAAGTGGGTTTAAGCCTGTTTGCACGGGCGTAAGCAATGCCTACACAGGTTAAGCAATTTAGAAGCTAACTGAGTATAAGAAACTGTAACCGGAAGTTAGCAGTGCTTATCTCTGCGCAAACCCACGCAAACCCACTTACAACTGCTCAAAAGTGCCTTAATCACTCTATATCCAACTGCTCTTGTTCTGCCCAGCAACAAAATAAACAGCCTTTGCAAGGCTCAAATCCAGGACCCTGCATACCATAGACAAAATGATTTACCACTAAGCCATCTCAGATATACATAACCCTGATGTATTCACAAACATATCATCCATCCCAGTCATTCAACAGTACAGAAAATGCATTCCAACATGTAGATGTATGTGTGTGTGTAAATATATTAATATCTAAACAGATACAACATATATATATATATATATATATATATATATATATATATATGTATATACGGACATACATCTGTAAATAACAATGGGAACATAACAAACACATAGATGTCCACATGCACTGTTAATGAGGGTTGGGAGGCCCCAAACAACGTACGTCTTGTACGATTAGGTATACCCTTCACAACAGCCAAACACATCCGCCCTGCAATAAACTACCACGTGTTGCAGATCCCACAACCAGGACCTGAAACGACATGGGCACAATATGTTAACAGTACTCTGTCCCACCTGTATGATGTCAGGCTTGTATCAGTAACATATCATGCAGTACAGTCTGTCTGCCATAGGTAATGTACAATGTGGAAGTTGTCAACATCCCTAGGATACATATACACAGACACATATATGCAGATACAGATATACACCCACACACACACACACACACACACACACACACACACATATATATATATATATATATATATATATATATATATATATATATATATATATTGATAGATGGATATATATATATATGGTTCTACCTGACTTCGTCGACAGCGCAGAAGACCGACATCGGAATCCGGAGCTCCAGAAGATCGAAAGTGAAGAAGACCGGCCAATCGCGAGTGGCAGAACATCGACAATGCAGAAGACCGACACGGATGACAACATCAACGCCGAGGATACCGACATGGGGAAAGGCTGTGTGAGTAGGCCGTAGTGACGGACGTTAGGGTGCGAGGCAGGTAAGTGTGGAGATTGGCCGTCTGTGTGGATACGGCTGGGTTGAGTGAGTTAGGGTTAGGGAGGCGATAGGGGTGGGTTAAGTGAGTTAGGGTTAGGGAGGCGATAGGGGTGGGTTAAGTGAGTTAGGGTTAGGAGGCGATAGGGGTGGGTTAAGTGAGTTAGGGTTAGGGAGGCGATAGGGCGGGTTAAGTGAGTTAGGGTTAGGGAGCGGGTAGGTAAGTGTGCGATAGTGACGGACCTTAGGGTTAGGGTAAGGTTTAGTGTGGGCTTGTAAGGAGTTTGGTGTGCTTGTGTTGTGTGTGTGGTTTGTGGAATGGGGATGTGTTTTGTTTTTAATTGTTATTGTGGTGTGTGCAGTGTATGGGGTTTCGTGTTTGTGTACCGTCGGTTATTTCGTTGTCGGTTATGTGTGGTTTCGTGTTTATGGACTGTCGAATATGTGGTGTCGGTGATGTGGTTGTCGGTGTTGTGTGGCTTCGACTATGTCAGGTAGAACCATATATATATATATATAGCTATAGATATAGATATATATGTGACTACACATACACACACAGAGATATGTATAGTAAGATACATATGTAGAAGGTGCACACAATATGGAACAGCCACTATGCCTACAGTTAACACCTTAACAGGTGGACACTGTATGAGCCACCCATACAAATGACAATCGTTGCCTGCAACATATACCCACAGAGAGGTCATAGGATATAACACCACACACAGGTTTGCATACATGGGAAACCTTTATTTGTGTACTATGACAGTTGTATATGCCATGTCATATAGCTGTTTAGACACTGACATCTATATAAACAGAGTAATGCAACTGTGAAACAAGTTATACTAATACAGTAGTCTGGAAAGGTTTACAAATGTTGCTGTCCATGCCAAGCCCTCCAAATAGTACTATAGTAAAGACAGACTGGGCCACAGGATACCAAACAATCAGCAGTAAATAATGCAGATGTATAGTAAAGCAGCCCCTATCTACACTCTGTACACAATCACTAGGTGGTAAAAACCTCAGTTGACACAATGGGATGTAACTGTTACATAAGAATGCATAACGGACACCATCACAAGCACACTGACAAGCAGAACAGTCTGCATGGCAGGAGACAGTAGCCCTGCAGTAACCCAATTTATGTAATTAATTTAAATATAGATGAATTGTATGGTAATGTACATCCAGATACCTTAAGGCAGCTCACCCCTGATACCCCCACATGCTGTTACAGCCTAGGTTAGCTATGGTGCATCCCTCCCCTAAAATTAATAATACAGGGCCATATACCACTGTTACATACACTGGCCTCTGGAGTGCATAAGGGCACACATGTATTGTGTAGGTGAAGCCCACACATATTTGGCCCCAGCCCCACTGTATGTGTGGGGGATACAACAGCAGTGGACTGATGGCAGGAATGGCAGCATGACATACTCACAGCCCACTACAGAACAACCCCTGACAGCATGTCATATGTGCAAAGCTTGGTATGTAGGTGGAGGACAGAGGCCAGAACACAGGCCCATATGTGGAAAACTGTTGTCATACACTAAGCAAGTTGCTGGTGTCACAGGATAGTCTGCAACATACCCTTAGTAAGGGATTTGAAAATGTCACATGTGCAGCAATCCCAAAGCATCCATACCACTGGCATATATGGAACCACAGTGGCCCTGACAATGGCATGCAGAGGAATAGTCTGTAACAGGCCAGCAATGATAGTGTCCACACAGGGAACATGGCTATATTCACATAGCAGAAAGTGTGGTACAATACACTAGCTATCCCACTGGTAGGTAAGCTGTAGCCATACCTAATGAGTTGTGTGTACAGTTTGTTGAAGCTGATATGGTTGGGGATGACAGAGATGTGTATTACGAACTGTGGTAACCTTGCTGTATGAGTTGCTCAGACCTGTTTCCATCTTTATATCTTTCAGCCAAGATGTCACATGCACGCTTGCCCACCTATTCAACATGATGTGCTTAAATCACACCTGATCCAGCAATACCCAGTGTTGTTTGGCAGGGCTGCCCATGAACAGCAGGAGCAGACTGCCCTGTAGAATGACCTAGTCCACAGGGTCAATGATGTTGGACTGCACAACCCCAGGAATGAGTAGGTCCAGCATCATTGTACTGACCTGCTTCGCAATTCTTGTCAGCATGCTGCTGCAGACCGGGGGGATCACCTCACCACGGAGGGGGCCATGTCATCTATTCCCCCCTGACACATGTGGAGGAGCTCCTGGCCAGCCTCGTGGCACCTGCCTGACCAGCCAGACACCAACCGCTGGACACCTTTGTGGAGGTGGGTGGCACCCACACACTAGCCGAGGAATGTGCAGGTAAGGACGCAGGGCACATCAGTAGGCCACTGTTGTGTATACATCTGCATCGGTACAGGTAGATCATGCATATCTGACATATCATAGATATTGTGTTGCTTCCACATCTCCTACTACAATCAGGTTAACAAAAAATCCTTACAGTTCCTCACCAAACCTTAGGACCTAATAAAAATACTTCTCCTCTCCCTTCTAGCAGGTGACATTCATCCAAACCCCGGTCCTAATGACTATGCTACTCAAAAATCCCCATGTTCCCCTCCTTCTAGCCATGACTTACCCTCTAAACCCCCTAACTCTCTCTCCATAGCTCACCTTAACATCCGCAGCATTAATAATAAAATCGCTCACCTCCATGCACTACTAGACATACATGCTTTCGACATCCTTTGCCTATCAGAAACCTGGCTCAAACCTACTACTCTAGACAATGAAATTACTCCCCCTGGCTATAACATCTTCAGACTAGACCATATAGCCAAAAAGGGTGGAGGGATAGCTATTCTCTACAAAACAGGCATGCAAATTACTATCAAACATGAACAACCCCCCTCTATAAGTAATGCCGAAGTCCTTATCTCCAAGCTGCAACTTAATACACACAAAGCCATCAATATAATCTGCACCTATGTTCCCCCTGGAAATAATATTAGTTCCTTAGAAGAGATCCTTAGCTGGCTTTCGACTCAATTCCCACAAGAAACCATAGTGCTAGGTGATGTCAATATAGACTGGAAAACCTGTAACTCTGCAGACCCTCCCACCCTCTTAAATCTTCATGACTTTTCACAAACCATTCAAACCCCAACCAGAACTAACAAAATTAACATCAAAGAAAGCACATTGGACTGGATTCTAATAAATAGTCACTCCCAAACTTATACAGTAGGGACACTACCCGATGGTTTAAGCGACCTCACTTATCTAATCAGACATAAAACTACCTCCCCTAACCTAACCAAATACAAGATGGTCAGATCAAATAAAAACTTTAACCCTGAAAGCTTCCTTATAGAACTAAATGCATGCAACTGGTCTCCCCTTAAACAACTGCCACTGGATGAAGATGTATCGTATTTCAGTTCCAGGTTCCTTTCTATCTTAGACTCTCAGGCTCCCTTAAGATCTATGAGAATTAAATCAAAACCTGCCCCTTGGCTCTCAAAAGATACAAGGAATATAATTGTCCTGAAAAGTAAACTCTCTACCAAATTTCGTAGCACAAAAGATCCCTCTGACCAACTTAACTTTAGACAAATAAACTCCACTAAAAAAGCTGTACAACTGGATAAAAGAGACAATTACTGCCATTTACAACAAGCTAACCAACATAATCCGCAAAAGTTCTGGGCAGGCATAAACTCTCTCCTAAAGACTGGCCACAATGACACCCCACACCCCTTAGGCACTTCTAAAAACAACCCAAAACAGACTGCTGATGTCTTCAATACCTTCTTCACTGAAACCGACCAGTCTGTAGCTAACCAACTAGCCCCAAATATCTCCTCTCAGTCCCCCTCTACTAACACTTCCATTCCCACCTTTCAACTGCAACCTGTACCCACTTCACTTATTCATTCTCTTCTCCACAAACTTAAAACTTCCTCACCTTCTGCTAACCTTTTACCAGCTCAGTTTCTAAAAATTGCAGCCAGTCCATTAGCCTATCCCATTTCCATTCTGATTAACAGAACCATTGCTGAAGGCTGCATTCCTTCCCTTTGGAAAATTTCACATATCATTCCCCTGCATAAAGGAGGGACCTCTACAGAACTCTCAAACTACCGTCCCATAGCCTTACTCTCCCCCTTAGCTAAAATCATGGAGAAATGCATCCAAAAACGAATTCTTAAACACCTGTTAAACCACAACCTACTAGCTGACTGTCAACATGGCTTCAGGCCTTACCACAGCACCACCTCAGCCCTTCTTTCCTTTACTGACTGTATCAACAAAAATTGGAACAATAACGTACTAACCTCTGCTCTCTTTACTGACCTATCCAAAGCTTTTGATATGGTCAACCACCAGATACTATTAAACTTACTTAAAACTTTTGCTCTTGACTTTGGTGCAATAAAATGGTTCAAATCATATCTTCTTAACAGACAACAGGCAGTGCGCTGGGAAAACAGCTTATCCAACCTCCTACCTATTACCCTTGGAGTCCCTCAAGGATCAATACTGGGCCCCCTTCTGTTCACAATCTTCATCAATGATCTACATACCAGTCTGTCCTCTGCTACCTGTATACAATATGCTGATGATTCTACTTTGATTTGTTCTGCCACACCCCCCTCTGAATTGCACTCTATCTCCCAACAGACTTTCCAAAATGTTGAAAAATGGTTCTTAAACAGATGCCTAATCTTAAACCCGAAGAAAACCAAACTATTACTTTTTGCCCCCACCCGAAAATCCTCTCCACTCAACTTCTCTGTCTTCTCTAGTAATGGCGCCTACATATCTCCTGACCCCTCCACCAAGCTCCTCGGAGTACAGATAGACAACAACCTATGCTTTGACTCTCACATTAACAGCACAATAAAACTAGTCAACAGAAAACTTGGCTCCTTGTTTAAAATTAAACCATTTCTTATACTACTAGCCAGAACTTCCATAGCATATACCCATTTGATTTCTACCCTACTGTACGCCTCCCCCATCTATACATATCTGTCCAAAACTAACCTCTCCAAACTAACTGTTGCCTACAACAGTATTGCCAGATTTACCTCTGGCCCTACCTTTAGAACTCACCACTGCCTAAACTTAAAACAACTGGGATGGCTAGAACTGCCAAATCTCATCTTATTTCACCAGCTCTCTTTAGCCCATAAAATCCTCTACAAACCTACCAGCACACCTATACTCACTACTCTCATTAGCCCTTATTGTAATCTCAAAAGTCTGTGTTCCTTTAACAAACTTCTAATATCTACCTGTAAATCCAAGAACTTAGCAGGCGATTCCTTGTTCTCCAACGCAACTGGAAAAGCCTGGAACTCCTTTCCTTCCAACCTCACTGCTCTCTCCACTCTTCCCAGCTTCAAATCCCAACTCAAACCTCACCTCCTAACTCACTGGCTCTGTCCCTGCTCTAATCCTGACTAGCTAGCATTCTGCTCCTATAACTCTCATTTATCTTGCTTCAAATCTTTTCAGAAACTTACTACTAAATTCGAATTCAAATTTTCCCCGTGATGTTCTTATTTTGCTTATTGCAGACACTGTAAAAAATATATATATTTTTTCTCTGAACTATATGTGTAAATTTTCTTAATTTTAAATGCTTTTAATGATTAATGCTCAATGTTTAATGTATTTCACTTGGAACTTTTCTCCCCGGACCTCTGCTGAAAATGGACATAAATGCAGTTGGACCAGTCTGGTCAACAAATGTAAAATAAGAATAAAATAAAAAATAAAAATACTGATAAACAGATGTCTAGATGTCATAGTATTGTGGAAATGTACCATTGATGTATTGCAATACTGCACCTACCCTGTAGCACTGCACAGGTGTGGCCACTGACATTGCATCTCACACCTTCTTATGTAGGTCCCTCCGGGATACCACCAAGGCAACAGCCTGTAGATGGTGAGTACGGTTTATTTAGATGATTGCCAACACACCGGGCATGTAATGGCGATGGTATATTCCATGCACACATCTAACACACCTACCCTGAATGCATGCTGTACATGTGCACGTATTGTTGCTGTGAAATGCATGGTGTCACAGGGTGACCACGATGGGGTATTGGAAGGGTATGGCAGACATATGTTTGATAACTAACATCCTGTCATTGCAGAATGTGTCCACAGGGAGTAACATAATGGTGGGAGACATGGCCTATAGTAGGGGCATGTTCGGACCAACACCCATATACAGTGCAACACCAGTGTATATACCTGTAGGACAATGGCAACTGCTGCAGAGATACACTATGGCATAAGGCATTACAGTAGTCCACATTATCAGCTGGGTCTAGGCTGTAACATGTAGTGTTCAGTGTATAGGACACTGCAAAGTGACACACGTGTAGGGCGTACGTGTCATGCATCTGCATAAAGGCTGAAGGAGGGGGTGGTGTCAGTATGACACACCAGTGCACAGCAGCAGGGAGCCTAAGGATGCTAGGAATGGCTCTATCTGCACATAGTCAGGTTCAGGACCTGTGGTAGCTGTAACCTCACCCCCACAGTAATAGTGACAGCAGTGTGTGAACACCATGGGATGTGCACATGAGTCGACCTTGCAATCATGCAGAATAGGGGGACATGTGTAGGGCAGATTGAACATACACTGGCAAATGCAGATGGCCCACGCTGGTATACCCCTGCCAGGAGTAGTGACTGCTGTAGTACACACAACAAGAGGTGCGATAAACCGCCATGGCAAGGGTGTGCACACTTATGCCCACATGGTGTGTATGCATCATGGTCAGCAGCCGCACACCTAACACAATCTGTACACACTGTATGTGAAAGTACAGGACATATGTCACATAAAGGGCTTGTGTACTGCTAAGATATGCGATGATGTGGTCCCATGGCAGATCAAGGATGGGTGCATTGACTCAATAAAGGTGTGTACACCCCCCATAGCCACGGTATGCTGTGATAGTTGTCAGTGTAAGAGTTTTGGATTGGTCATACATGGTCCGCTGATGTTAAGAGCTGTAAATCAGGCATCAGGCATTCACCAATGACAACTGTCCACATATCATCCCAGGTATGTGTTACTGAACAAACATAGGGGCTGTGAGCATTAAAGCTGACCTAACTGATTCAGTACTACACATTCTGCAATGGGTTGTACACCTGTGAGGTATGGTGCACAGTACATGGCAGGGTGCAGAACAGGTGCACAGCAATACTGTGTACATAGGTGCAGTGGTATCCAGGGGAAGGGACATCACCTAGTGACACAGCACATGCATCACACATGTATACTGTTACTAGCATGGATTGACTATAGCTGAACTGCATGCTGTTCTGTACCATATGTACTGCATGTATCCCAGCTGGATATCCCTGCCATCTGCACATCTGTACAGGGACTGACAGTCATAAGCTTGGCAAGTAGTTATGCAGTAGCATAAGTGTGTTGACAGATAGATGTCTGACAACAATATGTGTGCCATAACTACATATTGGATGCCCACACTAACATGTGCTGTACAGACAGTAATCTACAGTTACATTCCACATGACGAATCCTTATCAGTAAGGGGTATATACTGTGACACAGCTCACACACCAGGGATACATCAGGGAGGCCTCAGTGTCCAGCCATGCCCGCAGGTGTGCCTGTTGTCAGTACTCCATCACGCACTCTGCTCTTGTCTGGGTTAGCACTGTCAACAGTAGTATTGCCATGATACACTACATGCCAGTGTGACAGCACGTACCCTGGGCTACTACGCCTGTATGTAACACAGTCACATGGATAACAGTGCTGTACAGGCCTCATATATGTCTGTGTCCCACACATGATACTCACAAGCCTTGCTACAGTAATGACAGCACATAGGTGCATGTATTGTACATGACATTACATACACTTATTACAGGTTATCAGACTGGGTGGTGTGTCCTGGTTACCAGGGCTAAGCTATGCTTAGCAAGTATCAACATTGCTGCAATATAACAGCTAAGCTGATTTGCACACTGGTAAGCGTTGCCTACACTGTGTAAGTACCCGTACGTTTACCCATAGCTCAGTACTGCTTAGCTTCGCACAAACCCGTGCAAACCCTCTTAAAGCAGCACAAAACTGCCTTAACCACTCCGTATCCAACAGCCCTTGTTTTACCCAGCAAAAAAAATGAACAGCCCTTGGAGGTTTTGAACCCAGGACCCTATACACTGAAGTCACAGCACTTAACCACTACACCATGACCACTATAAAGACAGCTGTTGTTTTACCAATATAGCTGTCAATACACATATTGAGTAGTATTGAACAATTGCCATTAGTTCCTAAATTGTGTAGTCCTTGTTATTAATATGACTGTTGCATCACATATGTTGTTTTATCATAATGTGCACATAGCAGATACATATGGTGAGATACATCTGGGAGGGTATACACAACCATGAGGTTTACTCATGACAGGAATATGATTGTATACATATAATAAGTCTATATATGTCTACATGTACATACACATGTATACTCATACATATGTCTGTATACACATCTGTACAGTGCTACATATCTCTCTTCGTATGTATGTATATATATATATATATATATATATATATATATATATATATATATGTATGTATATATAGATATACGTATATATAGATATATGTCTATATAGCTATATATGTATGCATATCCTATGTGTACAGATATGCCTAGTTATGTTAGTATATATATATAGATATCTATAACTATATGTGCATACATATCTATTCTGATATACCTACTACTGTCAATATATATGTAGATATCCATGCATATATGTGCATATGTATCTCTATCTGTATATGTGTAGACATATATTGCTCAGTATAGGTGTATATCTGGGTGTTTATATGTATATATATATATATATATATATATATATATATATATATATATATATATATATATATAGATATATATAGATATATATATATATATATATATATATATATATATATATATATATATATATATATATATATATACACACACATATACATATCCATCTAGATATCTGGATAATTATATATACACATATATTTTCACCATTTGTCCTTAACATGGAGTGTAGCCCTCCTCAGCCCCTGTAGTCCCAACTCCGTAGTGCAAGGGGATGTCAGATGTGTATAGCAGGTACATTTGTAGACTATTGCTACTGTAATAGGGATTGTCTTCACAGACATGGTGTGTGTGGGAGGTCACATCTGTTTTTAACATGTGCGCCATTGGCTACTGACAGGCATCCTAAGGACATCATAGTACAGTACCACTGCTAGCACGTAATGCTCCTGTGGACTACAGCAGTGATACTGACTAATATATGTGGACATTCTAACACGGTCTGGACAGTCTAGAGGTGTACACAGAACCCCTTAGTGCAAGACATGTGGGCCAAGCCTGACAATGTGGATGTTAACAGCCATGTATATGGGTATAACACATAATGACTGGTATACATTTACCCTCATAGGTTATGCATTCACACACACCTGTCTGTCCTGATACATACTAACCATGATACAGTGGTGCCATGGCCACATACTACCCACTAGATATTGACATACATCTGTATAGCATTCCACTGCTCTGTATGACATACATGACTGTTAAGGGAGGACTGGCAGCAGTACATCTGGCAAGTATCTGGGGACATGACATCTCACTGGGTATGTACACTAAGCTGCTAGGCATGTAACAAAGCACTGTGCAGGCTACAGGCAGACTGGCTCAACACTGGCCTACATTTCCTATGGGGAATGCACATGTACATGCATATATTGCAGGCTCTACAGGCATGTCACAGCACAGAGTATGATACATCAGTGTGAAAGTGCATAACCACAGCCACAGCCACATATGGTAAGCTAGCATTATATTACAGTATATGGACTATTTGTTCAACACCATCCTCATATGTGCCACTCACACACTAACCCTACATATACTGGGCCACTACACAGTGTGGTCCGATGTCTGTCTGTGGTATGGGACATGTGTGTGTATGACCCTACAAACATGTAAGCCGATAGGGTAACATACAGTGGAGCAGCATGTAACATCAGATAGAATGAGATCAAGAACAATGACATCTACCACAGTCTGTACACAGGCCAAAGTACATATTATCAATACACACACTGTCAACGTTCACCTTACGTATACAGAACTCAGTACTGTACACTCAACCACAGAATGTCCAGGTGATGTCATCAAATATAACCCCTACTATACATAACATGTGTAGCAGTCTGATACATCACTGGCTTGTTATCAGTTATGTTGTTGTTGTTCTTCTTCTTTTAGCTTTTCCCGGTTAGGGTTTGCCACAGCAGAACTCCGGTCCACTAATGATTGACAGTAGATTTTTTATGGGTGCCGAGGTGCCAGCTCAGTGCCCAACCTTCAGCGAAGGCACGCCCATTCTACACATGTCTTTTGAATGCCACTCAACCTTGGGGAGGACATGCAGACTCCACACAGAAGGTGCTCCAGCCAAGAATCGAACAGGAGAACCTCTTGCTGTGAGGTAACAATGCTACCGCTGCACCACCACCGTGGCTTGGCTTGTTATCAGTTATGATGTCACTAATTATGGTGTACAAGCACATATGCACCTCTTACTGCATGACATATGTACAAAGGTTGCCATTGTTGTGGTTGGAGGCACATGGACAGGGCCAATATTGACATGTTGCTGTGATAACCTCATACATTTGCTGTTGTAACAGGGTTTGTTGTAATATATGTCCTATGAGGGATATGAAGTTAGTAACTCTCACAGCTGTCACCATCTACAGACTGAAATCCTTCATTTTTTGGACATCACCATAAGAATGGACAAAAATAAAAAGTGTTTTAGTTCAGCACTATATAGAAAACCCACTTATTCAAACACTCCTGCATTTTGACAGTTGTCATCTTTCACACCAAAAAAGATCTTTGGTGAAGGGACAGGGAGTGAGGTTGGCCAGAATGGTCAGTGAAGTGGAGGTTTTTATTGAAGAAGTGGAAAAACTTAGGAACATGTTATTAAGAAGAGGGTATCCTAATCGATTCATTGACCCCTTATTAAAGGAAGTGGTAAATAAGAGAGTTGATGGATACTTTGTCCCATTGTTAGGAGTTAACAAAAATGATTTTAACAGAGGTAACATTGATGGACTAATGAATAGAAACAACATAAGAACAAATGCGAATGCCTTCATTGGGACTATGACATTAACTTTTAGTCCTGTGTTTTAAGACATCAGGGAAGTTATTAATAATAATTGGGGCATTTTGACCAATGAACTGGAACACAGAGAAAAAGTAGGAGAAAAACACTAATAATATACAAAAGGAATTCCAACATAAAAAATATTTTGGAAAGGTGTAATTCTAGTATTAGTACAGGTTGGATGAAAAAATGTGGCCGATGTTCACAATGTACCCACATTATTGAAAGTGACAGCATTCACATTATGGGTTATGGTGAAGTAAAGCTGAGACATAAATTAAATTGTCTTAGCAAATGCTTGGTATATGTAGCAATCTGCCAGGAATGTGGACAATTTTATATAGGCAAAACAAAAAATGGCCTTAATAAACGTATTTACCAGCACCTTTATGACATTCGTAGAGGTAATTTAAACAATGCCTTAGCTAGGCACACCATTGACTTTAGTAGCCATTCTTTTAAGTTTGCAGGTCTTGAGCAAATAGTTAACAAAGATGGTGGGGGGGCAAAAGAGATGATTTTGGAGTAAAGAGAGTTGATATGGCAGCTAAGGTGCAATGCTACAGTTGCACCAGGACTTAATGAGAACGTGTCTATATTAAGTTTACTGAAATTAAGGTCTGAATTCCACATGTAAAGTGTAATCCGCGATTTACATATATTATAAGTGGAGGCACATTTATTCATTTATTAACTTATTTATCTATTTATTATTGTTATATCAAGGTAGTAATTATAGTATATATTTTTAATAATCTTTGTAAGATATGTATTTATTAAAAGTTTATTTATGGTAGATAAAATGGTTTTATTAACATGGTTTTAAAAACAGCCTATGGGGAAATGTATTGGTGAACATGTGATGGGGGGTATGATTATTTAAAAACTTTGTGTAATGTAATTTGCTATTCTGTTGAAGTCAATGGCCTACTGCCAACAAAAGCGCTAAAAATAAATGTTTGCTGTGGTATATCTGTTGCTGGATCCTGCTTCATATTTATTTTATTAGTCTGGTGTTCGCTTTCTTGTGTTGGTTTAAGTCAGTAACTCACAGCTGTCACCATCTACAGACTGCAATCCTCACACTACCTTCTGCAGTCCACAGATAGGTGCTCTGTGGGTAACACATGAAACAAAGGGCACCACACACTGCCCAGTCTGCAGGTGACCCTACAGATGGGGTTCCCTCATAAACATAGCACTGACATGGCCATTATTAAAACATGTAGGACAGCCATATCCACACACACCCTGTTAAACCAACATTACTCCAAATGCAGTATAGCAGCACTTACAGTCTGTAGTCAGGTCAGGCACATCCCCCTCCTGTGTGTTGCCCTGTTTCCACAATGTATGTTGTTAGAGGAAAATCCCCAATCCATCTGAGATGCTGTTTGCCAAACAACAGAACGAGTTCCTGTTCACAGTGAATGAAAAGGCCCAACACCAACATGATGTTTCTACATATTGGAGTGTGTTTCCATGCAATTGGCAATGGGAATGTTACCACAGCTGTTCCATACGCAATCAACTAGAGGAGGGCTGCAATTCATGCAGAGGCCATCAGCTGATCATGAGCATCGCTTAAAATACACATGCTACTGCCTAAGCAAAGCAAGTGTAGGTTTCCACATCCACCAGATAGGGAGTGAGAGAGGCAGACAGAGGCAAAGTAAAGTCAGGGAGGGGTGGGAGAGTAAAACTTAAGCATGTTTGTGTCACACACCTAGCAGCACAGCGTATCAACCCCCTGATGACTATGTAGTGCCATCACATTTCTATGCAGTTATCGGATGCACCACATAGGTTACATGCTGAGCAGCCCTCAAAACGTATATGTGAAGGTGAGTGACATCTGCAACAGAGATATTGTAGCTATATGGTAGGTGTAGTACACGTGCCTGTCTGCATGAACAGGTGCCAGTATCAACACAGCCACACTCTTACAGGGACGCACACACATTGACACACTTGGCAGAGCCAGGAATACAACTCATCACTAGTGAGATTGCCACAACACATTACTGTGCAGGTATCACATGCATCACAGCGGTCATATAGAGGTTATATGGGCAAAGGGTATGTGGAGGTGTCAGACATTGGACAGCATGCTTTAGTATGCCAGTGGGGGCTGTAGTGATGTTGAATGTGATCATGCGCATCATACAACACACACACACACACACACACACACACACACACACACACACACACACACACACACACACACACACACACACACACACATGCAGTGCCAGTACTGACCTGCATGAGTGCATTGCTTCACGGGTGTGTAGTGGTCAACTGTGCCAAACAGCTATACAAGGCTAGGGGATGGTATACCTTTTGTCATCAGCCCACATGCTAATGGTCTGCATCGTGGCTCAGGGATGTAGTTTCTGGAGTTGCCACACAGGTGGGTATTGTATTCACCATCCAGTCACCTGGGTAACTATTGCATGTGGCTAATGCTGTGCATTGCTTGCCATGTATGTGTCCCTTAGTCCATGACATGGACGGTGTTTTGGATGTGCACACCTCCCACATGTATGTACAGTGACGTGTGGAACTGTACCTGGGTTGTCTGGCCCATGTTGTGTACACAGATTATCATCAGATGTGCCAGTCCTGGCCTCATGTTGCGGGAACTGGTAATGGAAAGCAAGTTTACCCTGTATCTACACTGATAGCATGATACCAGCTTTCCCTGGTGTCAGTGGCATCTGTCCATACAGAGCATGTTTTCAGGCATGGTATGTCCTTTGTGGGTCACATTTAATAGCACCACAGGTGTTGCAGGTGTTCAGTGGGGAACAAGGGGAAGGTGCACTGTCAGCATGTACGTGCCTATTAGACAGATGGGCAGGGTGCCATGCCCTCTGTAGCCCACTGCAATCACACCATGGTTACTATCAGTGGGCAATATGTAGGGTACAACCAACATAGTGGCTGTTGCCTAGGCAAGTGTGTGTGTGTGTGTGTGTGTGTGTGTGTGTGTGTGTGTGTGTGTGTGTGTGTGTGTGTGTGTATGACACATGGGTTGAGAGTGTTCTCTGGGTGATACTAGGGTTGCTAACTTTGTTTGCCTGGCCTTGATGTCACATGTAGGGGTATGGATTTGTACCCCAGCCTCTCGGCTATTTCACATCTGTTATCCCTGTATGGTGGACCTTGTGATATATACTAGGGCCACTACATAAAAAAATATGCAAAACCCACTCCACATTGAGTCCAGTTGATTCACAATGACATCCACCTCCACACAGGATACAACTTACAAACACAGACACACACACACCTGTCATGTCTAGCATTAAAACTCCTACCTAACTAGTATATTACACTACAGCATTACGCAGTTATAGGATGTGCCATGGAGATTACTGGAGTACTCTTTCCCCAAAGGTGTATTTCACAGTGAATGACATCAGCAGGATTGCCAAAGCAGGACATTTGTATTGTACTGAGTGTAACTAGCCTAAAATGTATTGCTCCCTACACAGACATAGAAACACACACAAAGGATCCACAACTGCCATGTGTGGGAATAGAACCCCTACCAAAGTTTTACATCACACTACAGCATGATGCTGTTATAGGACACACCACGAGGATTGCTGGAGTGCCCCTTTCCCAAAAGTGTATTTCACAGTGAATGACATCAGCAGGATTGCCAAACTAGGTCATTTGAATTGTAGTGAGTGTGATTAGCCTAAAATGCATTGTTCCCTACAGAGACATAGAAACACACGCAAAACATCCATGACTGCCATGTGTAGGAACAGAACCCCTACCAGAGTTCTACATCACACTACAGCATGATGCTGTTATAGGACACACCACAGGGATTGGTGGAGTGCCCCTTCCCCAAAGGTGTATTTCACAGTGAATGACATCAGCAGGATTGCCAAAGTAGGGCATTTGAATTGTAGTGGTGTGACTAGCCTAAAATGCATTGCTCTCTACACACACACACACACACACACACACACACACACACACACACACACACACACACACACACACACACACACACACACAGTTGTCATGTCTGAGATTAGAACTCTTACCTAACTATTTTATCACACAACAGCAGTACCCAGTTATAGTACACCCCATGGAGATTACTGGGCTACAACTTTCCCAAAGGTGTATTTCAAGGTGGTTGACATTGGCAGCCTTGCCAAAGTAGGGCATTTGAATTGAAGGGAGTATAAGTAGCCTAAAAAGCATTGCTCTCTACACAGACAGGGACAGACACTCACGCACACACTTCCCAAGTATGGGATTAGAACTCCTACCTAACTATTTTATCACCCTACAGCAGTACACAGCTATGGGATGTGCTATGAAGATTACTGGTCTACAACTTTCCTAGAGATGTATTTTTAGGTGGATGACATCAGCAGCTTTACCAAAGTAGGGCATTGGAATTGTAGGGAGTGTGACTAGCATAAAAAGCATTGCTCTCTATACAGACAAGCACACACACACACACACACACACACACACACACACACACACACACACACACACACACACACACACACACTTGCCATGTCTGGGATTGGAACTCCTACCTGACTAGTTTATCACACTACAGCAGTACGCAGTTATAGGAAGCGCCACGGAGATTACTGGCCTACAACTTTCCCAAAGGTGTATTTCACACTGGATGACCTCATCAGGCTTGTCATAGTAGGGCTATGGGGAGGGCATTATGTGTGCATGGGCTATAACCCATTCATCTAGAGGTTGATACACAACATGTGGGCACACGCAAGGTCATTTTCTATGAGTACGTGTATACAGCTGATAGATGACTACTTCCTTGTACAGTCACGTTGCACAGCTAGTACTTGCACCACATAGTCTGTAATGTTGACAGATACTGGTGGCTAGTATCTACAGTGAGTGACATCTGAACCTCATGTGGTTATGGCCCTTTGGCTGTGTGCTGGGTGAGACAGGCCTGGATGGCTCCTTGTCACAGTCACCCTCTTTCACACATCTATATCCGTCTACATTTGGCTTATTATAGTGTGTTGTCCTTAGATATATGTCTGCATTCCTATCCACTGTGTGTGCAAAGCATGATTGTTGAATACTGAGGAGTGTCTGCACTAACATCTGCAACTGCCAGATATCTCTGGTCCACTGGTGTTTACAGACATGGCCTTCATTTGCTTAAGTGTGTGAGCATGCCCAGTATGTCCATCTGTACTGAATGTGTGGATCAGGTCCAGGTATTTTGTACTGCAGTGCAGACCTTTGTATTGTACACCTACAGGTAGCATACTGTTTCTGCAGGGTATCCGTCGATCATTTGGCAATATGGGGACAAACTGTTCAGGGGATAGTGTGTACTGTAGGTGATTGTGTCTGCACTGCTTCAGCTGCGTAGTACTGCTGTTAGCAGAGATATTTAGACATGTACTGTTATACACAGTGATGTTTTTTGTCCTCATGTACTGTCAGGTGGAAATTCTTGCTCACAGTGATGTCCTGGGGGACAAGAGTGACTGCAGCTGTGTCCGGTATTGTGGGCAGACACCTACCTATTCATGGTAAGTTATGCCATTCTGGAGGGGGAGCTGCAGACACTTGGTGCTAGGTTTGTGTATCCGGTTCAGCACCCTGCTACAGTACTGGCAGAGGATCACATACTTGTACACCCATCAACATGACAGTATGGGCTTATCTTGCTGTGGCAATACCTCACAGCTGTACAGATTCGCACAGGTTAGTTAGGGGCAGGGGCCATGAGTTAGGACATTTACCCTATTGTGGTGTACGGGCATGTGTGTAGCCACCCATGTATGTTTTTACAGCCAGGGATAGTGTGTGCACACAGCTTGGTGTCGACAATGCACATTCCATGCTGCCCATGCTCCCACCCCCCTGGTTATTCTAACCTCTTCCATACATTATGCATTCATTCTCTGATACTTTCCCTAAGGGTATCACCCCATCACGGGTGTGTGTTAGTGTTGGTCTACAGTTCATGCAGTGGGACATGGTGGACATGTTACTGTGGTTTGTCCACCTGGCCTTGCATATGGCTTATGTGGAGTGTGTTATGTTGTTATTTGGGTGTCCATGACATAACATACATTGGGTCCTGATGGAGAGATGAAAAGTAAGCAAGTAAAGGAGAGCAGTAGTGCTGAAATTGAATTCATCCTCAAGTCTTGGTGAGTACCTTCGGGAGGTGGACCCTATTTTTCACAAAACCTCACCAAGGCGACACTGATATATATATATATATATATATATATATATATATATATATATATATATATATATATGTATGTATACTGTATTTATATAGCATATACCATGGACAGAAGTAAATCAAAAATAAAAAAAGATAGCTGGGTGCACAAGACCCAGGATAAAAAAAGTGCCCAATCCTGGTAGGCTCACTGGTGCCAGGACTGGAAAAAATGACAGTGTAGAATCCTCAAAATACAGCAAAAATCCTACAATGGGGCCAGGCCAGGCTCAGGAGGAGGATGGCCCCCCTGTTGTAGAAGGAAGTAGTAGTCCACAAAAATGACAAAAATTGATTGGCCAAAGAAGAGCCATAAAGACGATAGAGTGGACTATTGAGGATAAGAAAGAAATTATGTATTGTGACTATTATGTAAAAAGCCCAGAATTTCCACACACAAGATATACAAAATGATTAAAAGAGAAATTAAAGGAAAGAAAAATATTTCTGAAGGAAAAACTGTCCCAAGCTTCAAATAAAAATTTGCTTTCATTAACACAACAGATTTTTGAAAAACAGCATATAGGTCAAGAAAGTTTGATCTCTTCGGAAAAAGAAGCCTCTGAGGAAGTGAGAAAATATAAACAGCAAAACCTAGAGATATTTGAAAAAATATAAAAAAGAAATATGGGCATGGGAAAGAAAGAGAGATTTGATATGCTGCAATATTTATGCAAAGGAAAAAGCCAAGTTAACTAATATATAGAAGGCAGTTTTAAAGATATTCGAAGAAAAATACAGGCAAAGGCATCCAGATATGGAAAATTTCACAATAAAAAGACTAAAAGCACAAAGATTTAATGTAGAAAAGATGATTAGTAAAGTAGAAGTTAAAGAAATAGAAGTTGAAGTTATGGAGTGCCTGTGAAGTGAAGGATTTAATGTAGGTCTAAAACAGGCTGCATCACAGCATGATGGAGTGAGTCCCCAGAATAAGGAAAAGCAAGAAGATCAGGAGACATGTGAAGAAGAAATATGGCCAGGGGAAAGGAAAAGAGATTTAATATGGTGTAATATTTATGCAAAGGAGAAAGCAAAACTAACCAATACAAAAAGAGCAGCACCAGATATTTGAAGAAAAATATAACGAAAGGAATCCGGATATGGAAAACTTTACAATACAAAAAATAAGAAGACTAAGAGGAAAAGTAGAAAAAGAGATTAGTAATGGAGAAGTAAAAGAAATAGAAAGTGAGGTAATGGAACAGCTGCAAAGAGAAGGATTCAGTGAAGAAAATCAAATGCAGAAAGCCCCACAACAGGATAGAGCAATGGATATCCAAATTAAGGGGAAACCAGTGGAACAGAAGCAACTGGTCAGGTGCCATAGCAAGATATTTTGGAGCCTTCCACAGGACACCAGTATAAAAGTTCACTTGAAGCTAGACAGGAAGGAAAGGAACAGGAAACTGTGGAAACTGATGCAGTCAATTTTGAGGAGTGATAGGCCAGTGAGCTTCCATATGACAAAACAACAGATGACACAGGATGAAATTGAAGAGAATGTGCCACAAGAAGATGTTATAGAACTTTCTATAGAATGCGCGCAAGAAATGGAAAACAAGGGATGTGCCCTCAGTATGGAAGAAAATGAGTTAAGAGAAGAGTTGCTTGATTTAATAGACAAAGAGAGATATATCAAGATCAATGACAGAAATAGACTGCAGAAGGTTAATAAAACCTCAAAAGTCAGAAGCTTGATAAAACAAATGAACACAGTAATTAGGACTGTCCATAGAGATCCATGTGATATAATAGAAGTAAACAGAATATATTACTGTGCTGCTAAATTAATAACTGGTAAAGTTCTACCACAGGAACACAGAGTAGTGAGGGAAAAGGGGGGGGGGAGTGAATACCATCATGGAAATATTGAATAGAGAAAACTATAAAGCAGCTAAGACAAGGTGTCATTGTTAGAAGATTATAGAAGAGGGAACAGATCAACAAAAATATTAAGAAAGATAGATGTGATAAAAGCAGTACGCAGTATTAAAACAGACCAGGATCTATTATGCACTATTGGAGATAACAAACTAAAAAATTCAAAACAGGTGGAAAGACTCAGAAGATACAAAGATAAATATAAGGGAAAAGCACAAAATAAGCAATTTACTGATGACCCCAAAAAGTTTTATAGAGAATTTGGAAATAAGGTAAAAGGAAATGATAGACCGCCGAAAAAAGAGGAAGTAGATACATTTTGGAGAAGTATCTATGAAGATCCTGTGGAACATAACAAATATGCTAAATGGATAGAAGAAGTAAAAGACAGAATAAAAAGTCTAAAGGTACAGGATATGAAATGGGATGAAATAACAGCCACAGAGATTGAAACAAAGTTGAGAAAAGCCTCTAATTGGAAATCCCCAGGCCCAGATGCAGTACCTAACTTTTGGCTTAAAGTATTAACTTCTTTACACGAGGATCTAGCCATGAGTAAGAACTATTTATATGCACACCACAAACAGACACCACACTGGTTAACAACAGGAAAAACAATGCTCTTACTTAAGAGTGAACCTGCAAGCTACCTTAAAAATTATAGACCGATAACTTGTCTTCCAACGACATATAAACTATACACAGGGATTGACGCTGACAGAGTTCATAGTCATTTAGAAAAAATAAAGGCAGTAGAACAAAAGAGCAATAAAAGAAAGTCATCTGTTGTTAAATAAAGTTATAGTGGAGAACTCTAAGAAAGGGAAGAATCTAAATATGGCATGGATTTGACTATAAAAAAGCATTTGATAGTATCCCACATTCATGGATAAAAGAGTGCTTAAAAATGTATAAGGTACATCCTACACTGATTGATTACATTACAGTAACCATGAAACAGTGGCAGACCACTTTGCAATTAAGCCATGATAAAGGACAGATTATTATTCCAGGGATAAAAATCCAAATGGGGGATATTCCAGGGTGACTCCTTGTCACCGTTGCTATTTTGCCTTGCCATTAATCCATTATGCTGCTTACTTAACAGCTTAGGTCATGGCTATAATTTGGCTTCTAGAAAACAGACTGCTTAAATTGTGAAATAGTATTCCGTCCACACCGTAAAAAAGAAGCAGTTCAGAGGTAAAAGAATGTCAACCTCCGCTCACCCAATACACTTCCACAAACCAAAATCACAGCCTTCGTCCAGAGAGAAACAAATTGGAACTAATAAACCTCACCACAACCAGTGGTAAAGATACAAATTCATTTATTATGACAAAAATGTTAAGCGCTTTCACTCACTCAAGCGTGAGCTTCCTCCGAACATTTAACCAATAGATACAAATGATTTAAATAGTATCTTTGGCGCCAAATCCATTTAAAGTGGTATAGCACTTATTAATGCTCAATGTACTAAAATTTCATTAAATTACTAAAACAAAATACTATTATGTATTCAAATACTTTGTTGCTCTGTAGGTCAATCATCATCTACACGTATCTACTAAATAGTACACTAATTAATATAAAGTTAAAAGAACTGAAGTAAAAAATATTAAACTTAAATAGATATAAAACTGTTGTGCAAAACTCAAAAAATATTAAATATACAATATGGGATAGAAATTAGTAACGTGTATAATAAGTGTACAAAAACATAACATATTCTATTCTTAATGTATGTGATGTCCTAATACTTCTACTTAATGTTAAGTAACGGTTTTATTGAAATATGGTCATTCAGACCTGGTGGTGTCATGGCATCAGTTAACAATTACCACCATACTTCCTTATATGCAAGAATATTTTTAAAATCACCACCTCTAGGGTCCATTACTACACTTTCTAATATCGCAAAATTAAAATTGTGTTTTGCCCCAAACTTTTCTACATGCCTGTATAGGGCATTATTAATATCCTTCATCCTGATACTATATAGGTGGGCATATATACATTTCTTGAAGTTTCTCTCAGTCTTCCCTATATAGTATCCCAAACAAGCCTCACACTTTGCCAAATAGATGACAAATTTCGAATTACAATTGCTCTGTACAAATCTCAATCTAGTACTATTAATGTTATCCAAAACTATTCCTTCTTTCTCATTAATGGCATAACATTGGTTGCAAGCACCACATTTTGTAGTGTGCTTTTTGATGTTATCTGTTCCTATACCTCTTATGCCCCTTTTCAACTAAGTTTTTATATTTCTCCTCATCTTATATACAAAAGTTGGTCTGGGGCCCAAGATATCAGTCATAAGTGGGTCCACCATCAGTACATTCCAATAGACAATTAGAATGTTTTTTTTATTTTATTTATTTAATTTATTTATGTGTGGACCATATTCCAAGACACATGCCCTACTATAAACGTTGTTAGTCTTCCTGCTGTTGATATTAATATTCACATCCTTAGTACTGGCTCCCAAAAGTAGGGTATATTTCTTTCCCCATTCCTTGATAACATATTCCTTCACATCCTTCATCATTTTACCATTGTACCCTCTGTCTTTAAATAGTTCAGTGATGAAACTTAATTCATCCATCATATCTTGGTGTTCAGAAGTCATCCTTACGGCCCTGATACACTGTCCCTTAAAAATATTTTACATCAGTTTTTTAGGATGGTTGCTGGAATATTCTAAATAGGAATTTGTGAATGTATTTTTCCTATATATTCTGGACTTAAAACCTTCATCACCATTCGATATAAATGTATCTAAATAGGCTACTCCATCACTACTACTAGTAGATGTAAACTTAAGAAATCCACTACTATTGTTTAAATACTCCATAAAAATATTCAAACTTTCTTGATTACCATCCCACAAAATATAAATGTCATCAAGGAAGCGTGAATAATATTTAACATTTTTATAATATTCACTATTGAAAACCACAGTCTCTTCCCAATCAAGCATCATAAAATTGGCGAATATGGGGGCACAAGCCGCACCCATAGCAACGCCCTTAATTTGTCTAAAAAGTTTGCCTTCATAGTATATATAGTTGTAATCTAGAACTATAGACATAAGTTCTAGTACCAAGCACACCTTGTCCCATTCAAGGTCACTGTATTTCCTAATACTATTACTGAAGGCTTCCATTCCTTCTTCTTTAGGTATGCATGAAAATAAATCCACTACATCAATGGATGTGAATAAATACCCATGTTTCCAAGCATCGACTGGGTAGTTTTTCAAAAACTCCCACAAATCTTTAACCATATGGGTGACCTTCCCATACAAATGTTTAAGCATAGTATCCACTACTACACCTAAAGGGAAGGTCTTTGACTTACTGCCTGATATTATAGTTTTGCACAACAGTTTTATATCTATTTAAGTTTAGTATTTTTTACTTCAGTTTTTTTTTTAACTTTTATTTTAATTAGTGTAGTATTAGTAGATTTGTGTAGATGATGATTGACCTACAGATCAACAATGTATTTGACTACATAACAGTATTTTGTTTTAGTAATTTAATGCATTTTTAGTACATTGAGCATTAATAAGCGCTATACCACTTTAAATGGATTTGGCGCCAAAGATACTATTTAAATCATTTGTATCTATTGGTTAAATGTTCTGAGGAAGCTCACGCTTGAGTGAATGAAAGCACTTAACATTTTTTGTCATAATAAATGAATTTGTATCTTTACCACTGGTTGTGGTGAGGGTTATTCGTTCCAATTTGTTTCTCTCTGGACGAAGGCTGTGATTTTGGTTTGTGGAAGTGTATTGGGTGAGCGGAGGTTGGTGTTCTTTTACCTCTGAACTGCTTCTTTTTTATGGCTTCTAGAAAACAACAAACTCTAATGACTTCTCATATTTTCGTTATTGATGATTTAAAATTGTATAGCTCATCGGATGAGGAACTGAAGGCACAGCTGCAGGTTCTCAACTTTTTTTCAGATGATATTGGAATGTCATTTGGTCTTGATAAATGTGCAAAAGCAACCTTTAAAAAAAGAAAATTGCAGCACCAGGAAAACATCAGTTTAGGACAAGAATGTGATATAAAAGAACTTGAGCAAGAGGGGGTGTATAAATACTTGGGAATTGATGAAGGATCAGCAATAAAACATGAACAAATATTAATAAAGCTTACTAAGGGGTACTTTAGAAGACTTAATCCTGAAAACAGCATTGACACCTAGGAATAAGCTCCAAGCTATAAATCAATTTGCTCTTCCTGTCCTAACTTATAGTTTTGGAGTGATTGACTGGCCCCAAAAAGTGTTAGATAGATTGGATATTAAAACAAGAAGGATGCTTTATGATCACAAAAAAATTTATAAAAATCAGTGTATACCAAGATTATATATTCCCCGTTCTGAAGGAGGGTTAGGCCTCCTTCAAATTTATTACATGTATAGATCTGCAATCGTGGGACTCCACACATATCTACTGACCTCACAAGATCCAAATGTGGTGAAAGTTTTGAAACGAGGAGAATAAATCTAAGATGACATCTCTGCTTAATTCAGCAGAAGCATATCGACGTCAAGCAGGAATGGAAATCAAACCAGAAGTGGATAAAAACCAGTCAGCAACTGAATGTGTTAAAAAAACAAAAGAAAGAATATAAGGTGAAGAATCAGATGAGAAGGCAAGAAATGTGGAAAAAACATAAATATAGTTGCAAGTATAGAAAACGTCTAGAACAGTTGCATGTTGATCAAAAACGAACGCAGGAATGGTTAAGGAGAGGTGAATTTACATCAAGAATGAAAGGTTAATATTGGCAGCCCAAGATAGTGGGCTACGTACACACTGGTTTACTAAGTAACATTGAACATGTAGGAGAAACAGACATATGTAGGTTTTGTGGAACCAAATTGGAAACAGTCACACACCTTATTGCTGGTTGCGACTCTCTAATGGCAGAGGGACTGTATACTGAAAGGCATAATAATGTGGCGAGATTGTTACACTGGAGATTGTGCAAACATTATGGTATTGAAGTGGCTGAAAAACACTGGAAACAAGCCACAGAGAATCACAGAAAAATGATGAAGTTTACATCACACGAGATCACCCAATACCAACAGTCCAAAAGATAGGTGCTAGAAAACCCGATATAGTGGTCCAAGAAAAGAAGACAAAAGTAGCATTGATCATTGAAATCACCACACCTAGTGACTACAGTGTCTTGCATACAGAGAGAGACACAAAGTCATAAAATACCTCAATCTGCAGGCAGAAATGAGAGCCATGTGGAAGAAAGATACCCAGACAGTTCTAATAGTAGTAGGAGAAACTGGTCTTATAAAAAAAGAATTTACAATCGTATTTAGATATGTTACCAATTCATGTAACACCGTACGAATTGCAGAACGAGTCATTACTGGGCACACATTGTCGGAGCTGTGAAGAGCACTTTTGGCTAACATCAAAGAGTGAAACAATACTAATTTCATGAACTTTAATCGTACTTTGACTTAGGAATGGGGTACATTGTATTAGAAACCCAAAAGACTTGGAGAAATTAAAAAAGGCAGTACGTGTGAGACACAGGCCTTTGGCAGATGCCTGTGGGACATTAGGTTTTGCTGCATGCCTGATGTGGCAGGTCATTGAATTCTGTCAGTCCTACAGTCCCAGACCACCATACAGTATATTCCCCTGGGGTGACAGGGTAGGTGTGATAGGTGTTCATGCCAATACTGCCTAACAGTCTTGCTCAGATGGTGTGGATGCTGGCAGGGTGCTACCTACAGCTAGGGACACACCTGCATGGGACACCTGTACTGCATGCTGCAGTCTTCTGCTATTGCCATATACATGTGGGGTCTTACTGTACCCATCCCCCACAGCAGGGATATGACCAGAGAGGTGCCCGTGGGTGGTGTTTGCATGAGCTGGGTGCATGTGTGCTATGGACACTACTTGCATCTGACATACAAATATGCATTGAGCATTCCAGTTATGCTTGCATGTGCAGGTACATCAACTGTTTCCCAATACATCAGTCCTACCTCCTTTGTGATCTGCAAGTGTTTGGGCAGACAACACCAGTATCCCCTACTACAGGACCAGATAATGTGATGCATACCTGTATGTACTTTTCCAAGGGTGTGTCCATTTCACAGTGACACAATATATACTGTATGTCTGGGGTACTTTCCCCTGTGTACTGCTTGTATATCTAGACCAACAGCCATGCCATGTCAGTCTTTCAGATGGTGACACATATTACCACCATACATTTGCAATGGCTTACTGCTAGCTTGTGTTATACTGATGGGTATTGTGTATGGCACTGCAGTAGTGAGGACTTGCCCCTGTCATCAGCAGTAGTGGGCAATGGCCACCAGGCTTACCTCAAAATGCATACATACCGATCTCTCTCACACAATATGGGACACACACCAACCTAACACACACAGACCTGCATATTGTGCAGATGCTACAACCTATCCTGCTACCTTGGCCACTTCTGTGCATCTGTGCTCCACTGGTATTATACCTACACATACATGTTACTACATTTCTACATAGGGTTGTGGGGGGGCACACCTGACTGTTACGACGTGTGTACATCACATTGGGGAGGGCACACCAGACTGTTACTACATAATTAAGTAGGGTTGGGGGGAGCACACCTGACTGGTTCTGCATTCCTACACAGGATTGGGGGGCAGACCTGACTATTTCTACATAGCTACACAGGATTGGGTGGCACACCTGACTATTTCTACATATCTACACAGGATTGGGGGACACACCTGACTATTTCTACATTTCTACACAGGATTGGGGGGCACACCTGACTGTTACTACATTTCTACGTAGGATGGGGGGGGCACACCTGACACTTGTACACATTTGATATGACTGTACTGGTATGTCAGGTACTCCATTTCATTCTGTATTCTAACCTATTATGCTGACTAGAGGCATATCAGTGTACTATACATCTTAGCTTTGATTGAACTACATATTAGTTTCTGACTTTCTACCCTTTAGAACTAACATCCCACTGCCTGAACTGCTGTTGTCTGTCTGTGTAGGCCTGGGGGGTTTACCCATAGGCATCATTTAGTGGCTATAGCACAACCTTTGTTTGTGTTTGTCTACACCTGCCCTGCTGGCTGTGACTGTTGTTGGGTATGTGAACCCCCTGATTGGCATGTGTGAGTCACTTACCTTGTGGGTGTCCCAGTATTGAGGGTGGTGCTGCAGGGCTGCCTATGTCGGATGCACATAGTACACTCCCTACACATGGTTGAACACAAGTAGTGTCATGTTTGGCATCCCGTTTACTGTATGTGAGTCAGAGAGAGGTGTTATTCCCTGGGTCCCTCCTGTGTCAGTGTATGTGCTATACGTTGCCTCTTTGCCAAGGCCAGGGCATACTGGGCATGCATCCTTCTGCCTACTGGGGCAGGCTCAGGTTGTTCCTCCTCCGAGTCACTCTATGACTGTGCAGGCCTTGGCAATGGTGGGGGGCTATGTGGCCCTGCCCCGTGCTGTTCCTGCTGCAGCTGTTTCCACAGGATCATATTGTGTAGCATGGCACATACAATGACAATTTGGATACATGTAGCTGGTAAGTACTTCAAGGCTCCAGCGGATGTGTCCAGGCACCAGAACCATGACTTGAGCATCCCAAACACACACTCTACTCTAATTCTGGTCTGTGCGTGTGCCTCATTATGGAGTTCTTGTTCGGGTGTGTGTGCATTTCTGATGGGTGTCATCAGCCATGGCTCAAGTGCGTATCCAGCATCCCCCACTAGGTGACTGTGAGGAATATCCCCATTGGCAAATCTCTGGTACAGCTGCATCAGATGCCAGATGTGGGAATCGTGATAGCTTCCAGGGCAGCCAGCACACACATTCATTATTATGCCCTAGGCATCGCTCATGACCTGGCAGTTGATGGAGGGAAAGCCCTTGCAGTTGACGTAGACCCTACCCCACTCACCAGGTGATGCTTTGATTCATATATGCATGCAGTCTATAGCACCCACTACCTCAGCGTATTCTGCTATTTGGTGGAATAGTTGCATATTGCTGGCCAACACCTCACGGGTGTTGAGGAAATATACATGCTCACTGACATGTGCTGACATGGCATCCAGGAACTGGTGGAGTACCCTGGATGCCTGTGAGATCCCCATCATATCACCAACTGGCTTTTGGAAGGTACCTGTAGCTAGTATTCCTAGGCTTACACATACCTTAGTATCCACTGGGATGGGTTTCCCTCTGTTAGTTCTGTGTGTGAGGTGTGGCCGGCACAACTAAAAAATTTGCTGTAGGAGGTCCCTGTCAACCCTATAGTGCTCCACTATCTCCAACTCATGTAGCCCCTGGTAGGTTACCCTGGGTCTGTACGCTCTTTTCCGTCTCCTCACTGTGGGTTGGTGGACAGCATTCACATCCTCACCACCCTCAGCCTCCTCCACAAGTTGTTGTATTATAGCTATTGCAGCCCCTATCATTTTGTTGTTTTGCTTGTTAAAAGTTCCCCATTTGTATACACCGGTGGTGTATAGTGTGGGAAAAACCAGAGGGGAAGGTGTTTGCATAGTTTATAGTAGTGTTCTGGGCTGGGCTGGTCTGCTGCCTGTGTAATTGGATGATTCTGATACATTTCACCTGCCAGCTATGCTAGTTCTCCTAGATTACCTTCCTACTGCTGTTTTCCCTTCCCATTGCTTTCCTGTTTAAGCCTGGGGGCACATCGCACAAACAGAATGTTCAAATGTGCACAGAGCTGCTATTTCCTGTTTTTTTTTTCATTAAAACCGGTGCATGGTGTGCACACACACTTAGGCAATGTAAAGAGTGCTAGGCAGAATCAGACACACCCCCTTACTTAGCTGTGCTTCGCTAGGAGCAAACCTGAGCCACAGGGCTCCAATCCGCTTACAGTATGCCTGACACCCCCCACAATGTCAGCTAACTCCTAGTCTTGCACCAAGCTATTCCTGCTCTTACACTGTTGGGACCTGACTAGCATGCTGGGGAAAATTGGGATTCACTATCATTCCCCTCATTTGCATAGGATTGCCTGGTAATGCATAGTTACATGTCTTACACTGAGCCTCCCCCCTTAGTAACCACTACTCACTGGCCATGTTGTCTTCTGCCTGCCATTGACTTTAATGGCAGAATAGTGATTTTAGTTAGAATGCTTATTTTAGGTTTATTTTCTTATTTTCCCCTCGATCCTGTTTGCGTGCCACTGCCCTACACACAAACAGCCAAGATCGGCTAAAAAAAAATATAAAAGTTTATTTTTTTATTTTTTAAGCTGTTTGCAATGCCAATGGCCTTATACTTGGCCATTGGCAAGCTTCCTGACTGTCATGACTCCATTTTGGATTTTGCAAAAATGTACTCAGTTACTAACCGAGTACATTTCTGCAGATTACACTAGTGCTGCATAGCCGGTTTCAAGCTTCCTGGATCGCAAATTCACCTCATTTGCATGGCTTTCTCCTGCAAAAGAGGTGATTTGCATACAGTGGCTTAGTCCATGCAGGACTAGTGCAGGAGCGTTCATGCACACCCTTGCAAGCTATTCCTGGATCACACGGCAGACATATTGCCTGCTAGAGCTCCTGCACTAATCCTGCACTCTGTGCAAGGCTTGCAGAATCAGAGGATGGTCCTGGGTTCAATTACAGCTGTGTCTAGCAATGAAAATACATGTATGTGGACATCAGCATTATATATTCTAATATGTATGTTTCATCACCTATTTATTCACCCAAGGCAGTACAGTTGGAATGTCTGCATCTAAATAATAGAGGTCATAGAACCACTCTTAACTAGTCCTAGTACTACATACCATAAACCTGAAGTCAGCATTAGCATGTTTGGTACTATGTCTGTATATAGATATTTGGATGATTGCTGGATGGTGTGGCGGGCAGATGTATATTTGCAGGAGTTTTTGGAATATCTTAACAACAATTTGCGGGGTATTGAGTATATGTTTTTATATATATATTACACTTTTGTGTATATATATATATATATATATATATATATATATATATATGTATGCAGTTTGCCTGTATGTTTATATATGTACAAATAACTTTTTCATATGTATTTTGTTACTTACATATGTATATGTATTATTGTCACAAATTATGAACCTACATTCATTGTCTCATATACATATTCTAAGTACTTGCTATTTCTGGGTTTGACCATGTCTGTTATTGGTTGGGGGTGTGTATATATAGTTTCATCATGTATTTATTTGTAATGCTGTTTCACTGAAGAAGGTTGGGTAGCCGAAACTGGTCTGAATAAAGTATTTCATGTAAATCATACCTGATATATGCTTACAAGTGCTTAATGTACCCTTTATGCTGGCCTCTGGTGTTTTGAGATATCACATACAACCACAACTGCACAAGTAACATACATATATGAAGGCTGAGCTAGACGCAAGGGTTGCCAACACACTTAACAGGCAACTACCATGACATAACACATGACTTGGCAGTTGTCCAACTGTGTAACATCTTGGTCAATGTACCACCTACCTTGTTGTAAGTCACACCAAGCATTTTGCCTTGTATTTATTACCGATACCGTTGGCTGACATACTTTTCTGAAACACATACCTAAATTCCCAGTTGGATGTGTACCCTCAATCTGGCTCTGCCTATACAACAAGGCTGCCACAGGTCCCACACTTACTCTTAAAGTTTGTTGTCCTGCAGAGTGTGCACCCTCTCTGCCTATGCCTATTGTCTGCAGCAAGCATCACCTTCAGCTTCAGCCTGTAGCACACACATTTGTATATAAAATGTAGCTGTTACTGATATTTTATCTGCCATGACATAACATCTGTACCCCAGTAATTTCCATCCCAACATATGAGAAGGGGGTTGTAATCTACACTGAGGCCTTATATCTTGTTCAGTGGCTGCACAGGATTGGCTGATTATACTTCAAATCAGCTGTGTTGGCTGCAATTATCATTTCAGAAGCACAGATTGGTTTAGAGGCAAACACCTGTTAATGAGAACCATGTTAAAAAGACAAACAGCTAGCTAGGGGAACTATTGTGTATGACACTTACTTCACAGAGTGAACTCATTGGTACAACATTTATATATCTGTACCTTTCAACAGAAGAGTATTGCACTCCATCAGGTATGTAACCATTTTGTTTCCAACATGATGCATATGTTTGAATATACTTAGGGGGAATGGGGATCACATCATTAAGCCTTTCTTAAAACTGTACTGATGACAAGTCATCAGTCTCCACATGTGTTACACCTACAGAGGAACTAGTGTACAGTAAGGGTAGAATGCTTTTTGTTAATTAGGTACATTGGTCTCTTGGAAATTTCCCTTGATAGCGGTTATAATACTACACTGCTATTTGTTTGGCACTGTTGGTTTTATATATTATAAGGGGGGTTTACACCTGGGGGCCACACTTTAATGGACTCCTGTGTGTGTTGGGTGTGTGATCATACATCAGTATCTGTCAAGGCACAAACAGGAATAGCTGCTTATTGGTACTATCCTAGTTGCATCCACATCCTTACTATGTTTGCATAGTGTTGAATATGAGATGTGTAATCAAGCAGTGAATACTGGTAACCATCCATTATTGCTCTATATCTACATGCTGTACTCCCATGTATATGATCCTGACATGTGTTCCCATTTTGTTGTCTTTCAAGAAATCTGTATCCCTGACACTGGTGCCTTTTTACAAACACTGAAAATGACATCACCCTGGAGGCCTTGCTTCAACTGCATCAACTCCTACTGTCCAGGGGAGGCCAAACAGGGAAGAGTGGGCAGCATTGTGGGCTGATCTGGTTCACAATGTGAATTCTATCAGTCACTAGAGCAGGATATATGAGCAGGTGTGACACTGTGCAACTAATATGATCTCAACACTGCATAAATAACAGCAGTAGACATGGCCAGGTATTGTGGTGTCACTGATGGAGGCCCTGTGGTGGAACAACCACTGTCAACCACTGAGGAATTCCTGATGAACGTACGAAAACAGAACAGCTCCCAGGGATCCATCACATGATATGCTGTGGATGTGGGTGCCACCATTTCCATGCAAGAGGAGCATCCATGTATGTTTAGTTGGATCAACATTGAAATACTGCAGCATTCAGTGTGTCAGGGTATACATAGCTTTATGTGGGTGTTGAGTATTTGTTTGGGGGAGAGAAGGAGGTTAGTTGCAGTTTGAATCTCATGCTCAGATTGTGACCAACATACCAATTAACATAGTAGCTACTGTATATATGAGATATTTTGTATTAGCCTGTTATAGTGCAACATGTGGTGCTGTGTACATTACCTCTCCCTCAAATGTTCACAGGACTATCAGGAATTGGATGTGGTCATGCTCCTCCTTCTGGTAAGCACAACCCTGTTTTGTTAGAGATGCAGATTTAGTGCAATGTATTTGCTAAAGTGTTATCCCAAGTTTGCCGGCTGGATTGATGTACTGTCTGCATGATTGCTAACTGCACAGATATTTTCCAACTGAACACAGTTTAGATTCATACCTATGCCTTGTAGGTGTGACCACATTGATAGATTTGACAGTATTTTCAGGACATTACAGATTACCATATGTGTCAGCTGTGCAGAGTTTTGACAAATGTCAACAGTGTACATCATTGTTGTTCATGAGATTCTTGATTAAATAACTTTTTCTTTATAAGTAACTACAGATGTCCTCATGTCCTAGTATATGAGGTTGGGGTTTAAATAAGTCTGTAATACTGACAGCATTGTATACAGCTAAACATATATTGCAAGGTAGTACTGCAGAGCATAGATGTGCAGGCATTAATGTACTGCTTTTCCCTTTTTATCACAGGTGACCAGAGGGTTGGTCTCTGTCCCCTTCACAACCTGATAGTGTCTCTTCAGACTCTGATGATGATGGTGGCCAAAGTGAGACACAGGTGGGGGTTGCAGGGGCTGAATCTGTCACAGAGGTTTACATCCCCCTTCTTCCTTCATTACCACTGTACACAGTCAGTATACCTACGCATACCCAGTCCACTGAGGCCACAGATATTGGACAGTCAGAGGGTGGGGACATTGAACAGGAAAGTGCAGCTACTATGGCTGCAGTGAGTGTCTATACTGGCCATGGCCAAAGAGATGGCAAGGTTCCACACAGACAGATTGATAGGGATGCTCGTAGGAGGCCAATTCCACCACCTATTGCAGGTGTATTGTCACGTGTCACTCGACGTATGTTTAGGGCCATCATGGAGGCACAGGCACTTTAAGAAAGGAACTCTAGACAAATGCTCAGGGTTATGGATACAGCACAGTCTGACATCTGTGACTGCCTCCACCACATTGCTGATATCCTGGATTGGTTGACTGAAGCAGTGGAAAGATGTTGGTCTGAGACAGATCACAGAATATCTGTCTTGGAATGTACATTGTCTGTGATGGAACTTCTGGTTGGAGTTAAGCATTGGACTCGTGGACCTAGATCAGCAACTGCATCTGCTGAGAGTCTACATGGCCATGCACAATCATGCTCTTGTAGTGGCAGTACAACCAGCACTCCAGAGGGGAGTGTGCTGTCCACACCAAGACATGGCAGGCCATGGGCTTGTGGTCCTGGGTGCTTAGTGGAGGACACAGCCCCAGCAGACAGCAGTCACCCTCGGGTAGTAGCCCAACTTCTGACCTTGGACATGCAGGTGCCAGTGCAACTCCTGGCAGATCCATTTCCCATGTTTGAGGGCAGAGATGGTGAACTGTTAACTCTGCCATGCACAGTTCAAAGCTGTCCAACATACAGATATGTAGGCCTAGCACTGAGCTTGACTGTGCTCACGCAGACACTCACACAGGACTGTCACATTTAAGTCACCTACAGAAACCCACAGCATGTTTCCATGGTTCATCTTGTCTGTTTCCCTACCTGACTCTCACACATGCTTGCTAACCTATTGGGTTAGCCTAGGCCTCCTTCACCCCCACACAACACCCTGTGCAAGTGATGATACCTGTGCCACATCCCTGTCATCCTTGTCATTGATGCAAAAAAATTAAGCTATGTGTTGGATGCACAGGGTGACTATCTAAATTACTATGTATTTGTTTCATTCATTTTTGCCTTTGACATGCCACTTGTACTGGTCACTGACAGATATTATATGCTGCCATTTGTAAAGAGTAAACCATATTATTTTGTGTACATTACGTTGGATGATGTTGTAATGGCTGTATACTTACACAATGAAATGCAACTGTTTATGTTTCAGTTTCAGGACTATGTAGGACACACCTATGGGTACACAGCTACAGTAAACCCATAAAAGTCAGAGCACAGGATGGAATGTCAGCACAGAAGAAAAATGTCTTCAGAAAGGTAAAGCAGTATAGGTGCATGGCTTTATAATTTCATATGTGTATAACAGGCTAACAAGAACAACGGCTAGCTGCATCCCATTGTGTAACTTTCACATGATGTGCATTACAGTGGAAGTGTGAGTCCCCCTCATCCATTGCATAGTTTAACACTCAATGAGGTCCACTGTTTAGGGTAGTCATGATTTTACCTTGAACAAAACAAACTGGGTTTGGGCCAGTGTCTGCAGGTGTACTACATTGTTACTGATCATTTCTATGCTAAGTCTTTTCATGGCTTTAAATATAAGACTACTGAGACATCTGTGGATAGCGCTTGTCAGTGTATGCTAGTTGTCCTGTGTGCAACTAAGTACTGAAGTTAATTCCATCATGGTTTCTAAGAAGATAGTCATCCAAGATATCTGTGTCTGCACAGAGCACAGGCAAATAATGGAGGGGAAATTCATACATGCACCCTGTGAAGGTAAGGTGGGGAGTTTACACAGTTATTCTGCAGCTGGACACTACTCAAGAAGTGTGTACTGAAATGACACAATTACCTTGTGAAGAATGCTGACAAGAGGGGAGTCCTTTGAAATGCTGATGTCTGGCTACTATTACTACTGATCTCACCACAACCACTGTCTCCTGGCATACATGCTCCTATACTTCGTCTCTCACAAGAAGCAAAATGTTAATACCAAGCTCAACATGAGGAGCAGGACACAGCCTGTTTGTTCATCCATATAAGTGTCCCATGTCATGCAAGGCTCTGTAGGCTTGACATACCCTTTTCCAGGTAGATGCCTTGATTAGCAACCAGAGCAATCATTTGAGTTTAGGGTGTATTATGCCTTGTATTCCAGGGTTGTTAGGACTTCACTATGGTACTGACCAGATAGTGAGTTGGAGAACAGCTGCAGCACAATATAATATTCAATGTCTGGTGACGCAGGTGTCCAAGGTTGGTTGAACAACCACCACAGTGGCAGTGATCCCTGTTAGGTGACAATTTCGCAGCAGTTCATGCTGCCTGACCTTCAACAGCTTCATGGTGTACATCTGTGTGACATGGTTCATAGGTTCATAGGTTCATAGGTTGGTACTAGGCTATCAGCCCTAGGGCCTATACAAGCCTAGCCATAATAATTCCCTGGCTATTTCTTCCCACAATATTTAATTCCCTGGACCCCTGTCTAGCAGGGTGACTGACATGATCCCTGGAGTGAATTTCCTTTCTCCCATCCAGTCATCAAGGTTCTTTTTGAAGAGGGCCAAAGAGATGCTCTGCTTGACATGCATGGGCAGTCTATTCCAGAGTCTGGGGAGTCTCTGGGTCAGGAACCTATCTCTCCAGCATGTTTTGTTTATTGTGATGACAAGGTTTAGATCCCTGGAGCATGTGGCTCTGAGGGATTGGGATTTCTTTAAGTGTAGCATGTTCAACAGCTCTGGGTTTGACATGGCCTTGTATGTCAAGCAGAGATCGCCTCGGAGTAGACGATATGTGACAGAGTATAGCTGGAGTTTTTTAAGACGGTCAGCATAGGGCATCTGCTTTAGGCCTGTGATACTTTTAGTGAGGTATTTCTGCGGCCTTTCCAGTTGTTGCAGATGTCTTGAGAGGTATATACCAAATGGGGCATTGTATTCTGTAATGGGTCTAATGAGGGATGAGTACAGTAGGACAATGACCTCCTTTTTTCTGGATGAAAAGCCCTTAGTGATGAGGTGTGCCACATAGAAGGATTTCCTGACTGTTGTGGCGATGTGGTTATTGAAGGTGAGACCACTGTCCACCTGTGTCCCTAAGTCTCTTACCACACTTTTGGTCTTTCGTGTACTGCCACCTATGTGATAATTCATGGGTACATGTTTTTTTCCCAAAGGGGATAACTATACATTTCTTGGCATTGAGCTTGAGCCCATGGCTCTGGCATCAAGCATCTGTTTCTGTAAGGCCCTTTTGTAGAGTATCAACATAATTTGGGGATTCAATAATGGCTCCCAGTTTGCAGTCATCTGCGAACTTTGTTAGCCAGAGTCCCCTAGTATTGGCTTGTACTTTAGAGAAGTAGATGTCAAACAAGAGATGTCCCAGGACTAAACCCTGAGGTAGTCCACCTGTCACTTGTCTGGAGCTGGATTTGGAGTCAACTACTTTTACAGTGTGGGTTCTGTCAGTAAGCCAGTTGGCAACCCATCGAGTGATGTAGGGATTAATGCCCAGCTTAGTATGTTTATCTATGATTCCAGAGTGGGGGATGGTGTCAAAGGCCTTGGTGAGGTCCAGATAGGCTGTGTGGACTGCCTTACCCTTGTCCATGGCTCTGGAGAGTGATTAGAAGAAGTCAATCAGGTTCAGGATCTGAGGCCTACTGAAGAGGAGTGGCCACCTTTGGCCAAAGTGCATGTACCTCACACATGCCCTAGGTATGTCATACTGTATATTTATGTAACCAGAGCACATGTCTGTGTTCCCACAACATGTCACTCAACATCTGGTTTGCTGTCTGGTTGCCTGACAGGCAGTGTAGATTAGCAAGTCCAAAGTAATGACTGCAACGTTGAACAAGTTTTCTGTGCATGCAAAGACATCCACATCTTCACTGCAAGTAGTTCCTACAGACAGTGTGTTTGAAACTGTCAACTCCAAGAGTGGTGCAGCATGACCCTAACTTTTCTGGAGTTGTACATTGTCTCATTTGTAGGTATGCTATTGTGACCCTGCCCAATAACAGGATTATGATTAATCCAGAGGTCACATGCCTGGCAAAGCATTGTTCTCACTCAACCATGTTATGACACGCTGTTAGGTGCTATGTTACCTTAGGAGAACTACATAAAGATGACAGCATGTTACATTTCAGCATCTGTCAGGCAACTGCCTAACAATGGCCTGCTGTGACGTGCACGCAAGCAAGCATCTATTGCTAATGGCATTATCCGTGACAGCTGCCGAGATGTGGAAAGTGTCACCACCCCTATACTCCATTGTCACACAAACAAAACATGTTAGAGATGTGACTATATTACAAACCTTGATTCCATGCTGTCTTACACACAAGTCAGTACATATGACAATGAGCAGTTTGCCAACATGCACACCTCACCACGTACTCCACCCACACCCACATCACACACACCTGCATGTGTGGAGCTCCCATACACAAACAACAGACACCTCAAAAAATCAATTGCAGGTTCACTACACATAATTATACCTCTGCAGAAAACAGTACACATAATAGCGTATGCGCCACTGTCTCAACGATCAAACACCTGAGGCAAAACACAAACTCAAACCTATTATTCATAAGTGATTGCATCATGAGACACGTTGATGTCCCTCTCACCAGGTTACATATGGGAAAGTTCATATTTACCTGTCTATGAGGTGCCAGGATATGCCATACCACACATGCACAGAGGTCTGTCAACATCAGGTAATGTTATGATGACTTCATAGTTCCTTATGGTGTGTACAACTTGAGACATACCTCAATGGACTGTATGTAGATACATGACTGAGTTTACAGACTCTGTGTCTCCAGCAAGTATGCTCATAGCCTTCAGCTGAATTTCACCTTCACCTAGGATGATGACTCAATACACACAGAAAATGATTGAAGTCAATAATTGGCTTATCATGTGGTGTCATTGTAAAGGGATCCAGTACATGTCAGCCAGAGATGACTTGCTCAACAGACCTTGATGCTTTGTCAGAGATGGTGTTTGTCTGTCACTCCTGGGAGTTTGCGTGAGGCCAATGCTGCTGAATTCCCATAGTGCATCTTATAGGCAGTGTCTCAAGGGAAAATTTTACAGTGAGGAAATGCCATCTTCAAACAACATCATGGTTATAATGCTATATGCTAGGAATGCCAACACTAAACTTCACTTATGGGGAGGTGTCCCCACCTTGGAAGATGCAGACAGTTGCACAATCACACACACCTGGTTCAAGGCTGTGGATAGCACCACAGCTACACCAGGCCACATGTCCTTCCACATGTTCAGATCTCAAACTGAAAGTGTGCAGGTAATGCAGGTGGTGTATCCATATTCATTAAAGTCTGATGCACATCCAGATTGGTTAAACAGTGTGATTGCCTGCAGACACTGTAGCTGCTATTCACTGCTGGTAGGGCACCTAATCAAGGCATTGCCAGCTACAGTGGCAGCTCTACGAATCAGGACACCTGATGAGCTTATTTGAATCTACTTGTGTCTATCAAGATACATCACAACACCATGGTTTGGGGTGACTTTCATTATTTTATTTTATTTATTTTATTTTAACATTTGTTGACCGGGAAAGTCCAACTAGGCTCCACAGAGCCTATTTTCAGCACAGTCCCAGGGAGAAATGCTCCAATCGCATGTCTTTAGAATGTGGGAGGAAACCAGAATACCCAGAGGAAACCCACGCGAATGCAGGGAGAACATGCAAACTCTGCATAGAAGGTACCCGAGCCGAGAATTGAACTGAAGAACCTCTTGCTTTGAGGTGACAATGTTAACTGCTGCACCACTGCACCACCCAACTGTGTTGCTTACTCCTGCTCAGACTCACTTGCCCAAAGGTTAGTCCATGTCTTTAACTACAATGCCCTGAACTAGTGGAGTGACATCCCCTCAAAGGGAACAGCTGACAAAGTGCATCAGGTTCTGACCAATATGGGTGAAAACTGTAACACCTCCACTGTGAGGTCACCCCTGGTGAGACCTGATGACAAATCAGTCTCCTTAAACGTAAGACTCACACCTGATCCTCCCCTTGCAGCAAACACAGTAATAAACGTCAACAAAGTAAATGATAACCTCCTGTGGAATGGTATAAATAGCTTGCCTGCACCTCCCCCTTCAGATGGCTCAGGCAACTATGCCAAGCTCTGCACCAATGCTTTATTCAAGCACCTGTGCAACTGCATAGACTTGGCTGTACCTGACAGGAGGAAAGCAAGATCCTCATGGCACAGCAAACTGAGAATGGTCATACAATCCCTAAGTTATATCTCCTACAAGAAGGTCATCATGAACAAATGCTTGTTGACATACTCATGGCCATAAACCCCATGCAAATGTGTATGTAGTATCATTTCCATCTGCAGCACCAATGTTCCTGGCAAGTAGCACATCAGTAGCAACACCTGATGTACATACTCAGGGGGTGATAGACCTGAGTACATAGACCTGGCCACACAGGTTTACACCTGCTTTAACATAGACCACCATGTCTCCCAAATGGTAAGAAGGGAAGTATATCATGCTCATATCTACCCCCCATTCCCGGCCTCTCCAGAGTGCTGATTAGCATATTCACTCAGTTTATAAACCCAAAAAGAATATTGGCAAACTACTTTACAAACACTCCATCTTACTAAATTGGAACAAACTCCCTCCCCATATTAGAGCCAACCTTTCCTTTTCCTGTTTTATAAAGAAGCTTAAATCCCACCTACTAAACTTGAAATTATGCCGTTGTCTTGACCACACATAGTCTTAGTCTGTCTTACTGTATAATCTGTTGCATCTCCTAACTTTCTTTCGCTGTTTTAACTTATGCTTAAACTAACCTCCTAAACCCTCAGCTCTACTACTATACCCTACTATAGCCCTCTCCTTTCTCTCCCCTCCTATTCTCCACACTATTTAGCTTCCCCCCACTTCCTATCAATGTCTTTACATCTTCCTTCTTTTGAACAATGATTATCCTTTTGTTTTTACTCTTATACGTAGTAAATTTAGACCACTGCTTTCAGTGCAACCCTTAATGTTCATAATTTTTTCTTTTGTTTTTCACTTTATAATTAATTTCATATTTGCATTGTTATTTTTAATAGTTTTTGTCCTGTATGTTTCTCTTTGTTTATGCTTGCTGGGGCTCTTTCCCCTTGGATCTCCACTGAAAATGGGTTGCTTACTATCAATGCAATGCAAATAGTTAATAACCTTTTCTTTTTTGCAATTATTTTGCATTGTAATTGTTATTTAATATTTATATATCATCACTTTATCTTCACTTATGTTTTCTGGGGCTTTTTTCCTCGGTCTCCACTGAAAATGGGTTTGTTTGCAACTCAGTTGGACTAACCCAGTTAACAAATGTATAAAGTAGGCAAACAGCAACAAGGAGAAAATCAGTCCCAATATAGAAAAAAGCAGGTTAAAATACTTGAGAAACAACAATGGAACAATCACGGCAAAGCACACATATTTAATACTGCTTATTGTTTATTAAATATATGTGCTTTGCCATGGTTGTCCCACAGTTAACAAATGTGAAATAAAATAAATAAATAAAATAAATGTCATTACTAAGGGCACTGTCACCCAATAATGATGCAGTTATAGCCTCTGTGTACTCTTCCCTCATCATGCCAAATATTTGAGTGCAATGGCCATTTTGTCATGTACCTTTCCAAGCACCAGTAGTGGTTCCTTACAAGGGAACTTCAAGTCCCCAGTATCGGGGATCATTTGAAATAACTGTCATTGTAGGTTGTGTCATATAGACTACTCAGAAGTGATCTCTGTCTGCATACAGGGCAATGTCTGACCCTGTTGTATTAGAGATGCTGCATATCTGTAGGTGTGTAGGTGGAATAGTATATAGTTTGTTTACTGTAAGGACATTAACCTGGTATGGGACATTACTAATACATGATGTTGGGGAAATATGTCGACTAGATTTTAACAAACCTTTGAAAGAGACTCCCACCTAATGGCAAACAGCGCACCTCATTGGCCCTGCTCAGATGCAATCAGTATGATTGCCTGGATAACTGTCATTTCACCACAGGGCTTCTTCTTGTGTCCTTCATGGACAGGGACAATATGTGTTGATCATGCAAATAAGGTTAAGAACTTGACTGGGATTTTAAGAGACCTAGGGCCATTAGGTTACTAAAGTCCAATCATCCCATGCTTCCATACCTGATGTAAAATGCTCTACCATCCACACACACAAACCTGGCAACAATGAGAATAGTACCACTACCAATTGATGTTTACAGAACACTGCACAGCACACGCTCACACTCAAAGTTGGCTGCAATTAGATTAGAACCCCAAATCAGTCTATCTAATAGTACACCCTACAAATCACAATACCTAACACATGCACCACAGCTCAAGTCTGCTATTAGCATCCCTTTAGGTAATGTTATGCTAGATGATATCAGCAGGCCTTGTTGTGGTCAGGAATTTGGAAGCCCACGTTACCTGCTACAACTAAACTACTGCAAGCCCCTACCTCTTTCTAAGTCAGTGCAGTGAGCATATGTGTTTTGTAGGGAAATGCACACACAAACACATCAAGGGGCCTGGAGTGAGATTAGAACCCCTACAAATCTAGTCTTACACACAACAGATCACAGTACTTACCACATGCGGTACAGCTGAAGTCTGCTATTATAATGGCAGTTGGTAGTCTTAAGGTACATGACATCAGCAAGCCTTGTGAAAGACAGGAGTTTTGAGGTGAGAATTACCTGCAAGAGCCAAAATGTGCAGAACCATTGCAGTTTGATAGTTAATGTGGGATTCCCATTTGTTTTTCAGGGAGATGCACACACACAAACACATCAAGTAGCCTGGAATGAGATTAGAACCCCTATCGATCTAGTCTTACTACAGATCACAGCACTTATTGCATGTGCCACAGCTGAAATCTGACAGTATAATGCCAGTTGGTGGTCTTAAGGAGGCCTTGTGGAGGACAGGTGTTTTGAGGCTGGCATTACCTGCAAAGGCCAAAAGTGCAGAACCATTGTAGTTTGGTAGTTAATGTAGGATTTTCATTTGCTTTGCAGGTAGATGCACACACACACACACACACACACACACACACACACACACACACACGCACACACACACACACACACACACACACACACACACACACACACACACACACACACACACAAAGGCCTGGAGTGAGATTAGTACACCTACCTATCTAGTCTTGCACACGACAGATGACAGTGCTTATGGCACATGCCACAACTGAAGTCTGACATTAGAATGGCAGTTGGTAGTTTTAAGGTACATGATAACAGCAGGCCTCGTGGAAACAGAAGTTTGGAGACCGGCATTATCTGCAAGGGCCAAAATGTGTAGGACCATTGCCGCTTGGTAATGTGGGATTCCCATTTGTTTTGCAGGGAGACATGCATACACACTGTAAGTGGTCTAGAGTGCAATTAGAACCCCTACATATCTAGTTTTACCCATTACAGATTACAGTACTTATTGCACACACCGTGGATGAAGTCTGACATTGCAATGGCAGTTGGTAGTCTTAAGGTACATGACATCAGCAGGCCTTGTGGAAGACAGAAGTTTGGAGATTGGCATCACCTGCAAGGGGCAAAAAGTGCAGAAGCATTGCAGTTTGGTAGTCAATGTGGAATTCCCTTTTGTTTTGTAAGGAGATGCACACACACAAATACATCAAGTGGTCTGGTGTGAGATTAGAACCCCCACCTATCAACTGTTACATATTACAAATCACAGTACTTATCACGTGCACCACAGCTGAAGTCTGACCTTGTAATGGCAGTTGGTAGTCTTAAAGTGCATGACATCAACAGGCCTTGTGGAAGAAATGGGTTTGGATGCAGACATCACCTGCAAGGGCTAGAAAGTGCAACACAGCTGTAGTCTGGCAGTTAATGGGGATTCCCATTTGATTTGCAGGGTTATGTATGCAGACACACACCACATGGTCTGGAGAGGGATTAGAACCCCTACTTATCTATTCTTCTACAATAATGATCATAGTATTTATTGCACACACCACAGCCAACATCGATTTTATAGATGACTGCAGGCTATTACTTGTGGAATACATAAACTAGGTTTGTGTTGAACAGCATGTGTGGCCTGCAGAGTGACATTGCTTATTACTCTTCTCTGCATCTAGTAGCCACCAGTCAGATAACTGTTTTTTATTCTAGCTATGTGGCTACAGTAGCCTTTCTGGCCATATGTAGCTGTTTGCATTTGTATGGGCAAGCTTGTGGGCAAAACAATGTGCCCTGTCAATGGATGTGTATGTGTATATGTGGTGGCATCCAGCAGGCACAGGGGCTGTAAGCAAGTGCATTATCTACTGTTGAGCCCTTACTTTTGGTCCTTTTAGCAACATTATATATGTGTCATAGTACATCTTTAATCACCATTATCAGGGTATGTTGGACAATACAGACATACACACACACATATAAACATATATAGTTATGTCTATAACAAGGATGTATATATAAATGGGGTGTATATATATGTGTGTGTGTGTGTGTGTGTGTGTGTGTGTGTGTGTGTGTGTGTGTGTGTGTGTGTGTGTGTGTGTGTGTGTGTGTGTGCATCTGTGTGTGTGTGTGTGTGTGTGCGTGTGTGTGTGTGTGTGTGTGTGTTATATAGATATATGGAAAGAGACAGGAATGTTTATATATATATATATATATATATATATATATATATATATATATATATATATTTATATTTATATATACATATAGAGATAGATATATATCTATAGGGAGAGGGAAATTGAGATAGATATATATCTATAGAGGGAGAGAGAGAGTGTGACAGACAGATATGTATACATATATGCATGTATCTGTAGACATATCTATATAGATAAAGTCATTTTGAGCAGGGAGCAACAGAATTGGGCTCTGCTTAACTAAGTTTATGAGCATGCCAAGTGAGATTTTCACTAGTTATAAACTGACTCCAGCCCACACCTACCTGTACTCCAGTCCGGGATTTGTGTATTACATATACATCTGTCCCTGTTTCTACACTGCTGCACATCATTGACATTGGCTATGACTTTCTAAAGTTGTCTGATGTAATTAATATGTGGCAGAGGTTAATAATTTTACACCACACACAGACGGACAGTCTGTAAAACACAAAGTAATGATACCGCACATCCAAAACAAGTGGGTAAGGCTAGGTTAGACCCTTGAACAGCATCATATAAGCTAACTGTCCCAGTCATTTGAGCCACACAAGCTGCTTGCCAGGCAGTGATCATTCATCATACAATCAACTGTATAAATATGTACATTGTTATTCCAGCATTAAGTAAGATATACAATGTATGGTCAATTTCTATGTTACTGTTCTGCGACTGCCTGGAATGCTGGTATACCGTTGATGAGTTTCTGTTGCAGCAGCTACAAGAGAACAATGTTGTGTTGGGTGTGGTGGAACACCACCACATGTTCTGCTGGGATAAGCAATAGTCTATCATGTCAACCCACAATCTAATATCTCCTTTGACTGATGTACCAGTAGTGTGTAGCAGTAGGACTGCATGAATATTCCATGCATGAGGCCTAAACAATAATGGAAACATGATAGCACAATGGGTATATGTAGTTCCCTGTGGATGTTACTTATGTCCAAGTAGACCACTATATTTACTTGCATAATGTAGCAGATCCATACATACAATGCCATATCATAATACTCCTTACAAGTACTGTGTAGGTTATGGACTTACCTTGCAAATGCAGTGGGTGACACAACTGTAGTTCAGGGCTGACTTTGTCAGATGCAAGCAATACATAGCCAATACATGGTAGGTACAGGATGTGTGGGTTACCTCCCATCGTTTTCAATTTCTGTATGTGAGTAGGTATATGGTTTCAGTCCCCAGGTCTCTAGGTTGTCAGTAAATGTGCTATGCGTTACCTCTTAGCCAAAGCCAGGGAATACTGAGCATGTCTACTGTGACATCTGAGCACTGGCCTAGTAATCAAGGAGCCTCAATCCTCACCACTAGCACCAGTGAATGGTGTGCACATTGGGAGAATAACACATGCACACACAGTAAAATACAATTTCCCTTAAGAGCATACAGAGATCACAGTCAGTCTGGGGCTGGTTTCTCCCTTTCTCTCCAGATCCCCAATAAGACACCCCACTGGCACAGCTATAGGGTTCAGGTCTCAGCTGAGTAGTCAAGCCAAAACTTCCAGTACCCTCTGTGTCCAGACAGTGCTTCGTGTCCCTGCCCAAATAGCTGACACACACAGTTTGAGATATAGTTTATATTAAAACACACAGACACTCCTGGGGAAGGCTGGCACAGTTCCTCCAGCTATGCCCCCTCCTGCCAGGCTATAAGGTAGTAATCACTGCAACCAGCTACTATCAACTACTATAAAGCCCTTCCCAAAGGGTGACCAATTTCAATGTGTAATATTATTGTTATCCAAATAGTAAGTGTGCCGAACAGCAAGACAATTTGAGTGGCTTAGACAGTATCACCAAATACATGCAATGTATCCTAAGAGCTTAAATTATCTTTACACAAAACAAACACAGTTGAAAGGTTTAAAAATATGTAATAATAGATAATAAAAGCACAAGACAAATCTTATCAATCAACACATTACTAATCAAGAGTTCAGAGATCACAGGAAATTTTTAAAACAATATTGTAGGATAGTCCACCATAAATATAGAAAACAGCTAGGCTAATCTGGCTAAATTCCTATCTAACTTTAAAAGAAATTACTGTTCTAAATACTAATTTACTTTGTGAGTTGTTGTCAGCTTCAGACAAAATCCAAAATGCTCAATCTTTCTGTGAAAATCTTAAATTGGTATACACATTACTGTTGAGTCATTTCACATCACATCATTTGTATCACTTCTACTTTAGTTCCCAGACTAACAGGAACTCAAAATCTACATTCCTCTGTAAGCTGCACCTGGCCAGGAAGCCACAACAATAAAATACACTTTTACATGTAAAATTTAGCAATTATCTCTGTCTTAAAACAATAGAAATAATTTTCTGGTTCAAACATCCTGTCTCCGAGCTTGAGATCAAACACAGTGGTAATTCTTTACTTAACAGCTTTCTTCCAGCAGGGTGCACTGTGGTTTCATTTTTGAAGTTCAGCATATAACACAGTTTTCTTACATTTAGTTTTCTTACATTTGTAAAAGCAAGCCTGTGGATTATATTAATATTTACAATGACATAGAATTATCTACAAAATTCTCTCTAGCTAGGCTGGCAGGCTTCACATAACTCTCCCATCCCCCAGAGAGCTTATGTTAGTTTTTCAAGTGACCCTTGAGAAATGTTGCTTGAAAGGGTTAGGTCTATATGGGTATTCCTTACCCCATTCCCTGTCTTGAGAGCCCACCTGCACTGGTGTTGATAACCTCACTGCAGTGCTGCACTGACATATCATATGCTTGCAACCCTAGGTTCCATCGCAGCAACTTGCCATTTTGCTGGCTGGCTCGATGTAAACATGTTAGGGGATAGTGATCTGTAACTACAGTGAATTTTCTTCCATTCAGATAAGGCTGAACTTTCTGCAGTGCTCACACTATGGCTAGACATTCATTTTCTACAGCTGTATAGCATTCCTCTCTTGGTTGGAGCCTATGACTGAGATAAACTAATGGCTGCTATTTTCTCTCTGAAGAAATCTGGCAAAGTACAGCTCCTACCCCATGGTTCAAAGCATCCATCTGCACAACAAATTATTTCCTGTAATCTAGACTGGCTAACATGGAGGGTCCTCCCAAAGCTTCTTTAAGCTTTTGGAATGCCTGCACACATGCTGGGGTCCACACTACATTATCTGGCCTCTTTTACCTTGTCAGGTTTGTGAGGGGAGAAGCTATGGTACTATAACTGAGGATGAACTTTCTGTAGTACCCTGCTGTCCCTAAGAATGGTCTCACTTGCTTTTTTGTAACAGGTGCAGGGCATGCCTGAATGGCTTCCACTTTGGCAGGTTCTGGCCTGATCTTACCACTCCCCACTCTATGTCCCAGGTAGGAGACCTCTGCCATACCCATCTGACATTTGCTGGCCTTAATGGTCAACAATGCCCTCTGTTGTCTGCCCAGCACATCCCTGACATGTTGAAGGTGCACTTGCCAGGAATGGCTGTAGATGGCAATATCATCTAGGTAGGTGAGGGCAAACACTCCTGCTCCTGCTAGGATATGATTTTCCAGCCTCTGGAAAATTGCTGGGACATTTTTCATCCCAAAGGGCATCTTTGTGATCTCATACAAGCCAAAAGGAGTCACAAAGGTTGACCTCTCTCTAGCACTGGGAGTCAAGGGCACCTGCCAGTACCCCTTGGTAAGATCAATGGTGGTAAGATGCTTAGACCCACCCAGCTGCTCTAGGGCTTCATTTGACCTAGGCATGGGGTAAGCATCTGACTCTGTGTGACTATTTAAATTCCTGTAGTCCTCACAGAACCTGGTACTGCCATCCTTTTTTGGCACCAGCACCACTGGGGAGGCCCAGGGACTGTTGGACTCTTGAATTATCCCTAGAGCCAACATTCATGTAGCTCCTCACTCAGAGTCTGTTTGACTCTCTCAGGCACCATATAAGCTACTTGCCTAATAGGCCTTTGGGGTACTGTATCCACCTGGTGCTAACACCAGGTGGGTACACCCTGGTTTCCCAGTGAACATGTCCCCAAACTCCTGTAACACTGCTCAGATTTCTCAAACCTGGGTAGGAGATAGCTGCTGGGACACTGCTAGCCCTTCCACTGAGGTGTCAGTCCTAGCCTCACTGAGGACATCAGTCACCAGATCTCCCTCAGACTCCCCCTGCAATCCACTGCAAATACTCAGCACAAGGGCCTCCCTATCATGGTAAGGTTTCATGATGTTAACATGGTACAATTTGTGCTCCTGCCTCCTGCCTAGCAGTTCTGCCATGTAGTTAACATCACTGACCTTCCTTACCACCTTGTAGGATCCTTCCCAAGCTGCTTGCAGCTTGTTGTGTCTGACAGGAATGAGAACTATTATCTTCTGCCCTATAGCATACTCTCTAGCTCAAGGATTCCTGTCATACCAGACCTTTTTCTGTTGTTGTGTTTCTGCCAAGGTTTCCTGGGCCAAGCCCATGAGTTCCCTTAGCCTGGTCCTGAGGCTTAGGACATATGCCACAACAGAATCCTTGTGAAAGTCACACTCACCTTCCTATTCATCATGAATTAAATCTAGAGGCCCCCTCACTCTATGCTCATACAACAACTCAAAGGGTGAAACACCTGTGGATTCCTATGGAACCTCTCTGTAAGCAAACAACAGATGGGGCAAATATTTGTCCCACTTCCTCTTAAACTGGTGTGCAAATGCCTATAGCTTGTACTTCATTGTAGAGTTTAACCTCTCAACAAGACCGTTAGTCTGGGGATGGTAGGGGGTGGTCTTTAAGTGCTGCACTCCACAGTACTTCCACAGACAAGCCAGCAGGTCTGACATGAAATTGGCACCTCTGTCAGTCAGTATTTCTTCTGGGAAACCTACCCTGCTGAAAATCTCTAACAAGCATTTGTGACCTTTTCTGCCTCACTGTAGGACAAAGACACTGCATCAGGGTATCTTTTTGCATAATCTACTACCACTAGGATATACTTTTTCCCTGTGGTACTTAGAGGCCCAACAATATCCATAGCTACCCTCTGAAATGGCTCCTCAATCACAGGCAAAGGCATCAAAGGAGCTCTCACTTTGTCTCCCGCCTTGCCTAACTTTTGACACTGCTCACAGGTCCTGCAGTACCCTGTTACATCTCTGGAAATTCCAGACCAATAGAAGTTCTGCATAATATGTCTCTTTGTATGTTTTATGCCAATATGGCCTACAAAAGGAATATCATGGACTATGGTAACAAATGGTAGGCTTTAGGGACTACCAACTGCTGTATTCTCTCACCTTCTAGCCCTCCCTCAGTTGTCCACTCTCTATACAGTAACCCTTTGTCCCAATATACAGAACACCCTTTCCTTGAGAATCAGGTGCCTCATAAGCTACTTCTCTCTGGCCTTGTAATGTAGGGTCTGACAGCTAAGCCTGTCTCAACTCTCTCTTTGTAACCCTTCCCAGCTCCCCTTCCAAAGGAAGTCTGGCATCCTCTGACAGTGGTGCCTCACTGTCAGCCTGGGTACTACTACTCACCTCTGCCCTTGCAGTCACTCTGTCCAAGGGACCATCAGTACCCACAAGCAGCTGTGGCTCACATCCAGTCTCACTGCTCCAGAGTAGCTTCCTCCCTAAAGTAACCAGCTCACCAGTCCTGGCTGTAAGTATGCGGTCTGACTGGGTCTCCCCCAAGCTACCAAACCCATATGCTTGTCTCCAAGCCTGACTGCATGTAGCTGCATGAGCACATGGTACTGCATTATCAAAATCATTCCCTATCAGGACATCTGCAGGGATGTCCTCAAACACACCTACTTACTGGCTTCCTTTTCCACCCTCCCAGTCAAGGTGAACCCTAGACAAAGGTATTTATTATGTGGTCCTTCCTAAAGCTCTGACTGGAGTAGACTGCCCAGGCAAGTAGTGCTCCTCTGTAACCATTGCAGGCTTCACAATGGTTATGTCAGAGGCTGTGTCTTTCTTAGCAATGGCCTCTTTGCCAGTCACTACAATAGGATATAATCTCTGGTGGGAGTATTGCACCCTTGTTGTTTTTAGACAACAACCTACTGTTGGCATTTTGTCCTTTCCACTTACTGGCACCCTCACCTTTTGTTGCCTAGCTTGCCTCCATGGACATCTATATGCCACATGGCCCAACTGGTTGCATTCAAAACATTTAACCCCAGGTCCTGGACATGTACCTGGACTAGTGGCTTCACCTGCTACTGTCAGATTCTGTTGGGGCAGTCTGGGCTGCCCACCATGGGTGTCCCTTTCCTGTGCAGTGATGCCCTGCTTGCTTTGTATAGGTCTCCCTTCTTCCCCAACTCATTTGAAATAGCACATTGTCTATCAGATAACTAGATCATCATGTGCTCAGGCAAAGTACTAAGGGCTTGTTCCCTCACCAAAAGGTCTTCCAGCCTTTCAAAAGTGGTGACCTGACATCCATTCACCCATTTATGAAAATAAGTGCTTAGTTCAGCAACATAGTCACACACACTTTCATCTGCCTTGCGTCTATGCTAACAACATTTTTTCCTATAAGCTTCAGGTGTTAGCTTAAAAATTCTAGCAACAGCAGTATAATCAAAAAATTCATGATAAGATAATTTAAACAACACAGTTACAGCTTTACCATGGAGTAAGGGGGTCAGGAACCGTGTCCAGAGCCTTTGGTCAACATCAAACTGTTTACATACCCTCTCAAACATATGAATGAAACTATCAAAATTATCCTCCACTTTAAATGGCGGAAGAAATTTACTGACCTTTTGTGCTTCTGGGGTCCAGTTATTCCCTTCGCCATTACCTCCATGACTCTGGCAAAGAGTCAGCATCTCCTTTTCATGCTGCCTCTGTCTCTCCTTCTCCTCAGCTTCCAGGCATAGCAGTTTCTCATTCTCCTGAGCCTGTAGACATCTCAGTCTCTCTGCTGCTTCTGTTTCCAAATGCCTGGCCTCCAACTCAAGTCTCTTTAGCTCCAGATAGATTTTTAAGTCCTCTGCAGAAAAGTTGAGCTGTCCATTCTCTGAGTGTTGTACATCTCCATGGCCAGTGTGATTGTCCTCCTGGTTGCTATTCTCTGATGCAGCTGTGACCAAAGCTGCAATCATGTCTGCTTTAGTCAGGTTTCCATGCACCAATCCTTTAACCTGGCACATCTCAGTCAACTGGCCCCTTGTCAGCTTACCATACTCCTCTGCTGACATGCTTGCCTGCTCTCCCTGATGAACTAAGCTAACAAAAGAAATAAAACAATTGTGATCTGAACTCTGAATGTTTACTGCATTTCTGATTTAGAGTACAAAAACACTTTCAGAGATCACTGTGCACAAGCTACATGAATTCACTATCCACACCACTACAAGCCAATTAATATGTGATGTGGATATCTGACCACTATCAAACAATTAATATTTGATGTGGATATCCCACCACTGCCAAACAATTGATATGTGATTCCCATGCACTAACCCAGTAGTCAAGGAGCCTCAATCCTCACCACTGGCACCAGTGAGAGGCATGCACATTGGGAGGACAACAAATACACACACAGTAAAGTACAATTTCCCTTAACAGCACACAGAGATCACAGTCAGTCTGGGATTGGTTTCTCCCTTTCTCTCCAGATCCCCAATAAGACTTCCCACTGGAAAGGCTATAGGGTTCAGATCTCAGCCAAGTAGTCAAGCCAAAACCTCCAGTACCCTCTCTGTCCAAACAGTGCTTCATGTCCCTGCCCAAGTAGCTGACACACACATACACTTTGAGATTTGGTTTATATACAAACACACAGACACTCCTGGGGAAGGCTGGCTCAGGTTCTCCAGTTATGCCCCCTCTTGCCAGGCTATAAGGTAATAATCACTGCCACCAACTACTATTATCAGCTACTATAAGGCCCTTCCCAAAGGGTGATCAATTTCACTGTGTAATATTGCTGTTAACCAAATAGTAAGTGTGGCGAACAGCAAGACTATTGGAGTGGCTTGGACAGTATCACCAAATACATGTAATGTACTCTAAGAGCTTAAATTATTTCTACACAAAACAGCCACAGTTGAAAGATTTAAACATATTTAATAATATATAATAAAAACACAAAACAAATCTCAATTCAACACAGTGCTAATCAAGAGTTCAGATATCACAGGAAACTTTTAAAACAATATTGTAGGATAGTCTGACATAAATATAGAAAACAGCTAAGCTAATCTGGCTAAATTCCTATCTAACTCTAAGAAAAATTACTGTTGTAAATACTACTTTACTTACAGAGCAAGCAAGTGCTGGTGAGTTGTTGTCAGCTTCAGACAAAATCCAAAATGCTCAATCTTGCTCTCTGAGAAAGTTTTAAATTGGCATATACATTACTGCCGAGTCATTTCACATGACATAATTTTTATCACTTCTTCTTTAGTTCCCAGGCTAGCAGGTACTCTAAACCTACATTCCTTTGTAAGCTGCACCTGACCAGGTAGCCACAGCAATAAAAAACACTTTTACATGTAAAATCTAGCAATTATCTCTCCCCGGGATTCAGCAAGCTCCTTGAATGAATAGTGTTATTCTTGCATGGGGCGTTTCATGGCCGTGTAGGACAGTAGCACGCCTTGCATATTCATGAGGCACTCTGCTGTCGACACTACATGGCCACAAAACAAGAATGAGTGCAAGGGGTGTGTCCGAGCATTGCTCACACAGTACACAAACACCCTGCACTCTAGAATTGCCGTACAGCAATTCTAAAGCAACTAACAGTGTCCACGGACACTGCTATCACAGGACAATAGTGTCAGCAGACAACATACAGAAGCACAGCCCCCAACATAGCCTTTAACTGGACAGATTTTGGCAGAATGTCCAGTTTTCCCTTATATTTCTGGCCTTTCCCTCATAAAATTTCATCTTGTCTGGCAAATCATTGGGATGATCTAAGGATTGAAGCCACTAAATAGTGACATACATTTGAGTTTCTTAACTTATATCCTTCAAAATATGAATGCTAACACAAATTGATTTATTCTAGCAGCTTTCTAAGTTTGTAAGAGTAATGTTATACGTTTATTTATTTTTTCCATCCCCAATAAAGTTTAAGTGTAGCTGAGTGGGTGTGCACGTCGTGCAGCTATGCATAGCATAGCTTAAACATTTGAAGGAGCTAAATAGAACTATATAGCCAAAATCACCAAAGTGAAATAGCATAGTGGCTAGAGCTTTTGCTTAGCATGCAGTCATTCACGGTTCAAGCACCATGACTAGTCATTCTATTTTTTTGAAATAGGTAGTGAATAATATATATATATATATATATATATATATATATATATATATATATATATATATATATATATATGTATATATATATATATTTGTTAACCAGGGTAGTGTAGCAGGTCCAAATGTGAGGTGTTAGTGTAGTACAGATGTGAAACCCCCATGTAAACACAAGTGTCCCATACAGTATAGCCACAAAAGAATGTAATGTAATGAAAGCACATAAAATAATAATAATGATGATAATGATAATAATGATAGTCCATGAAATGAAAGCTGAACAATACTAAATTGTGGTCAGCTGTGCTTAGCTGGAGTAAGCATTGCTTAAATTTCTATGCTTTGCAATAATTATTATGGCTAAGTGGATTTGCACACTGGTAAGCAGTGCTTAGCATCTACCCCTTTAAACAATGCTTATCTTTGCTAAGCGGGTTTGCCCATCACTTAGCCTAGCTCAACATATTCAAAACCATCCAATCATGGCAAAGGGCAGGAAATCCGCACTATTTAAACCTCGCCGGAAGGAATACAGCTCATAACCAGTTGTAGCTTCCCAGTGCAGGCACTATGACTGGTGTCAGTGAAGGTGTGCACTTTCAGGTGCAGTGCTGGGGCATTCTAAAGTCCAGGGTCATGGTTGGACTCCTAGTACAAAACCATAAAGGGAAACTGCTGCAGGACCAGTTCCAGGGCTCCCAATACAAAGCAGAGGCCTGGGACTGTCTCGCACATGACCTCACCAGTGCCACTGGCATCCCTTGGACTGGGGAGCAGGTCCAGCACCACTTTGCTGACTTGAAGCATAGGAAGAGGGAGCTCTTGGAGAGGTGGGCCCAAAATGCATGGATGAGGAATATCCCAGCTGTGTGTAAGTATCAGTATCAATAAGTGTTTTCCAAAGTCCAGCCTGTGTTTGTGATGGATAGGTATGCATAAATGTTTCGCTATCTCCTGTACAGCTGCTGATGAGTGGGCTATGAACATGGACACCCATGCCTGCAGGCTGCTAAGGATGCATCATGAGGCTGGTGAGTATAAATCTAGCTTGCAGTATTCATGGCAAATAAATAGAAAGGAGTAGAATGTCATCTGTCATTATTTAAAAATGGGTCTGGTTTGTACTGAATAAACAAGACATTAGCAGAGTAATAGTGATGCACAGGGTATATATAAATAAAAGTGTCAGTACCTGTCAATAAAAGTCAAAACCCCGGACTGGTCATGTTTACTTTGGTAAGTGTTGGTATGAATCAAAATGTGTACAGTTTCTGCACAGCAACTATACCTCTGAAAGCATTAAATAATCAAGGCTCATCTGACAAAGATTGTGGAGTTGCAAAACAGAAGATTAACTATATGAAATGTTTCATGCACCAAGATCTGATACCTGAATAGTAATGTTGTTTTTACCAGGGTTTTCCAGATTGTGCTATGTCAAGGTATGACTACACAGTATGAGAATTATCTGCCATGCATGAATGTCAGAATTACAAGGTCAGATTATACAACCAAGAGAGTATTCGGCAGAAAACAGTCAAATGAGAGGTAGCAGCTTCTCAATATCTCATTCTGATGAAACACAAACTGTGTTCTATTTTATGCAAAAACAGGCACGGTTCGAATCCCAGGAGTGGTAGTATGTTGTATGCATATTTTCACTCAAGAATATGTGAATATGTGTTGAAACAGTCAGGTAGTTAACAGAAATTTCCACCATAGGTCTGCTGGGTAAGAAAAGGTACAGCTTAACTGCAAGATGGCTGTACTTATACACTGTGTACAACACCCACTGTCCAAACCCAAGGCTGCAAATGACAGCAAGATAAGTACATACACCATGTAGTCTCCTCCAATAAATGTCCTGCAAGTGTCATGCTGTCACAGCTAGTGGTCACTGCTGCCCACACTCAGGGTGATCAATATAAATCATGGCAGAGTATAGCAGTGGCACACACACACACACACACACACACACACGCACACACACACACACACACACACACACACACACACACACACACACACACACACACACACACACACACACACTATGAGTGCACATATGTAATCCTGACAATGTGAATATGGGTAGAAACAGTCACGTAGTGTTAATAGAAACTTCCTCCACAGGTCTGCCAGGTCAGAAAAGGTATAAAGTAGCTGTAAGAAGGCTGTAATTATACACTGTGTACAAACATACCACTGCCCAACCCAAGGCCATAGGGTGATGTAAAGTGAGGTAATACCTGGACAGTAATGATTAGAGCAATGATCATTAAAGTTATGAGCAATTGAAGCCTATACAGTTGTTAACTGACATCTCTCTCTCCTCCACCATATCTGCACCAATAATCTAAACACATAAATCAGTGGATATGTTTTTCACTAAACCTACTGGTGGGACATGTGTCCTATTGTTCTACAAATATTTAAACATTTGACTATTAATGTTCCCTGTTCAAATACTATCATTGGTGGCCTGTTGCTATCAATGTAGCCTGCATGCCTTTATAAAGCCCACTGTGGTTCCATATATGCATGGGTTCTGCTTGCTATGCAACTGTTCCAAACCTGTTGTTTTGGGAAATGGGAATACCTGCGCATGCTGTTATAACTAAACCTGGAATGTGTTTTTCATGACTAACCAACATATGTTATAAGACTGCAACACCATAGCACATCTGGGAAGGCTGATCACGGCGGATCCACCTGTCCCGCTTTAACTGGCCTTGGCGCTGGGCCCCAGCACGTCTGGGACCCAACCTGGGACCTCCTCATCTGCTGATCCTGCACCACCTCGGGGGATGGGGCCCATCCCCCCAGGAGCAGGCCCAGACAGGACACTGTTACCCATTGTCAGGTCTGGGGTTGGTGCATAGTGAGCTTCAAAAGGAGTCCAGAGATCTGCTATGCCAGCTTGAGGGCCATGTGATGCATCTTCAGGGTCAGCATGCCTCTCCTGCTCAGCGCCCAGCACAGCCACCTTTGGGGACGTGAAGGTGCAGTGGTGACTGCCCACAGGTGGGGACCTCAGTCCCACTGTATCCATTTGGGGGCTCATGAGCATCCGATTCCCAATCAACCTCCCCATCCAAGGTGTTTACCCCCACATGTGTCATATACCACCCATGTCTACTGTTTTGTCTGTCTTGTCTGTCTTCCTACCCAAACTACTTCTCCACATATACCTACTATACATCCCCAATATCCCACTCTCATCTTATTAAAAAAAAACAAAACAAAAGGGCAATCTGTTCCCACAAAAAAGTCTCCCCATACATAGCTGTCCATTTCGAACACATGTACACTGGATACATATAATCTGATCTAAATGGCTTAACAACACATTACTGTTGTCCTCCTCACCTATCTCTCATGGGTTTGAGTCTCCAAATTCACCTCCAAATTCTGTACAAATGCACAGTGGTGCTGTATCAGAAATGGACAGCTATGGATCTTCCCTACACCCGACCTGCACATCCCTAGCTATCTTTTATGTTGTTTTTCCATCTGCATGCTAACTTTTTCATCACTTTCCTATCACCCCTTTTTTCTTTTCTTTTAACGAAATTAGCATGGGGTTAAGTGAGAGTAAGCATCAGTAAGCGAGCTTGTGGGATGCTAAGA
>NC_056733.1:1174156633-1174339133 GCF_019279795.1 Protopterus annectens | reverse complement strand
AACTGTATATCTGATATCACATCACACATATTGCAACAACCACAGGGAAATGTCCCAAAGCTTTGTTTATCCTTATGTAACCTCTTATAAATGCAAAAACCATGATCTATGCATAGGAGTCTCTTAAGGTATTTACTATTCCTATAGCTGAATCTAGGAGACTCACCTATAATGTTTAATATAGTGGAATCAGCTGTAAGTACATGCCAGTTCCTTTTAATTACATTAACAACATCCTTGTTATCATTTGTGTATCTAGTAATGAAAGTCACCCTAGTGTCCTTATTAAATCTATTATATCTATTAAATGTATTATAATAGATACCTGTTTTCTTTATTTTCATCTCTATGTCACTAGTATTCATAAAGACAGCTTCCTTCGCTTTATCTATCATAGATCTGTTATACTCCCTTTCTAACAATAATTTCTCCATATATTCTATCTGTTTGTGTAAATCTGAGGTGTCTCTACAGATTCTTTTCAATCTGTGAAATTGACTTTTAACAATGTTAGAAAACACGAACCTGGGATGCATACATCTGAAATGTAATAAGGCATTCTTCCAACATGGCTTCCATGTCAGTAGAGTCAGTCAACAGTAGGGGAAAATATTCTGTAGAATCAGTCAGATTTTCTATATATACATGTATATATGTTTGAAGATGCATATATATGGAAAAGAATCTATACAACATATATATAGAGAGAGATATACATCTAAAATATATACATATATATATAAATATATATATATATATATTTATATATATATATATATATATATATATATATATATATATAGACATAAATATAAATATATAACAGCTACAAACAAATGCAATCTGAGGGTCATGCTGCACAATGCTATAAGTCTAAATCTCAAAATACTCTCACTTGAAGTACCCCTTAAAATGGAGAACATTGACATTTGTGCTGTAACAGAGACCTGGTTCAAGGCAACAGAAAGCACCCCTGCACTACCAGGCTATAACTTATTCCACACCTTCTGGCCCCAGAACTTGCACTGAAGCTCCAAAGGTGGTGGTGTTTCCATATTCATAAAGGATGCACAAACTTCCAGACAGGTAGCCCAACATAATGCATCAGAGATACTGCAGGTGCAGATACCACTGGGTAAGACAGCAATTCAGGTTGTAGCCTGCTATAGGTCCCCAACCATGTCCCAAGACTCACACTCCACATTCCCAATCACCCTGGAGAATATTAGGGTGCAACCTAACACTGTCATACTGGTTAACTTCAACTACCCCTTCATTAACTGGGATAACTATTCATGTACCAATGCACTTGCCCAACGTTTCCTGGAATTCAGTAATTCCAATGGCTTGGACCACTACAAGTTGCAACATCCTTGTTGTGGTCATTACTAATATGGGTGACTGTTACTGTACGCAAATAGTCAACTCCTCCCTAATTAAATCTGACCACAAACTAATCAACTTGGAAATCCACATCCCCCTCCCCCACAAAGGTAACCACCATGAAAAACCTTTCTTAAAGTAACTTTGGGCTCCTACAAACACAGCTGGCTAACTTCATGACACCCATGCAAATGGAGAATAGTTGCATGACTGCCGAATCATACACCATACATAATACAATCATACAATGTATGAACCCGTCCACAAATGCATGGATTCCACCATACGCAATAGAACCAAGATGCTCCCCTCCAAATAAAGGAAGCCAATCTGGTGATCCCCTGCCATAAACAACTCTATAACAGAAGGAGAAAAGTGATGTGGAATAAGGTGAAGTCCCAGGACTGGAAAAACACCCTTACCAGCCTCAACAAAAAGTTGAGATCCCTCATCAAATCCTCCAAAGCTAACTAGGAAAACAGAATTGCAGCAGATAGTAAAGACAACCACAAGGCCTTCTATAGTTATGTAAAGAATCTCGCTGGCAATACACAGATTTGCTCTGAGCTACTGCACAATGGTACCTCCTATACCGAGCCAACAGATATTGTCAATATACTGGTTGACAGATTCAGTGTCAACTTTACCACCCCTCCGAAGGACCAATCACAATACCAGTAGATTGCCAGGCAGCAAGTATTACTGCTGCACAGGCAAAAACAGCACTGTCCAAGGCCAAGACTACAGCAGCTATGGGACCTATCCCAGGCTGTGTTCTACATGAACCGAAGAGTGAACTGGCACCTCACCTGTCTGCCCTATCCAACCACGGCCTCATGCCCCTACAGAATGGCACACGGCTACAGTCATCCCTCTCCAGAAAGAAGGAGTGACTACAGATCCTGGGAATTATCTCCCCATTAGCCTGATGTGTCTGTTATGCAAAGCTATGGGATGCATCATCATGGACCTAATAAACAGGGGTATGGGAAATCTCTAGACTTTGGATCCAACACAGTTTGGTTTTGTGAAGGGTAGGTCATGCCTGCTCAGCCTGGTTGACTTCTTTGAGTCAGTCACCAGTGCTGTGGATGAAGGCAAGATGTTTCATACAGCCTACCTGGGCCTGGCCAAGGCCTTTGATATCATTCCCCACTCAGAAATCATGGAAAAACTCACTAAGCTAGGGATCAACCCCTATATCACTAGGTGGTTTGCAAACTGGCTCACAGATAGAACCCACACTGTGAAAGTAGCTGACTTCAAGTCAGACTGCTGACCAGTAACGAATGGAGTCCCACAGGGTTCGGTTCCGGGTCCTCTCCTGTTTGGTATCTACATCTCTGAAGTCCAGGAAAACACAGAGGGACTCTGGCTGACAAAGTTTGCAGATGAATGCAAGCTGGGAGCTATTATTAACTCCACAAGTGATGTTGACACTCTAGAAAGGCCTCACTGAGTCCAACAGTTGGTGTCAAAACCATGGCCTTAAGCTCACTGACAAAAAATGTGTCATCATCCCCTTTGGGAGAAACCCGGTTCCCATGACTTACCACATTGATGGTAGTCCCTGAATACAGAAGGCATTATAAGAGCTCTGGGAACATGGGTTGACAGCAACCTCTCCCTTGACTACCACATTGCCACTGTGGTCAGAAAGTCCTTCTATGTGGCACATCTCATTACTAAGGTTTTTTCATCCAGGAAGAAAGAGGTCATTGTCTCCCTCTGCTCTTCCCTCATTAGGCCAGTCATCAAGTACAATGCCCCATTTGGCATGTACCTTACTAGACACTTGCAACAACTGGAGAGACTGCAAAAGTACCTCACAAACAGGATCCTAGGCATTAAACACTTGTTCTATATGGACAGAATCCAAAAACTCCAACTATTCTCTGTCTCATACTGCCTACTTAAAGGTGATCTCTGCTTGATTTACAAAGCTATGTCTGACCCAGCTCTGTTAGAAATGCTACAGATAGAAAAATCCCAATCCCTCCACACCACACACTCCACAGACCTCAACCTCATTACCTCAATCAACACAACATGCTGGAGGGACAGATTCATAACACAGAGAGAACATATGCTATGGAATACACTTGCCATACATGTCAAGCAGAGCACCTCACTGGCTCTCTTCAAGAGAAATCTTGATGAGTGGATTGGAAATGGAAAATCCACCCCGGGGATCACTCCAGTGACCCTACTCGACAAAGGCACTGTGAGCTAAGGTCGGGTGGCACGATGGAAGGGTAATCCTATGGGCTAGGCTTCTAAAGGCTCCAGGCCCATTAGCCTAGTACACATACAGATATATATATATATATATATATATATATATATATATATATATATATATATACATACATACAAAAAAAATATATATATATATATATATACACACACACACATTTTATATATATATATATATATATATATATATATATATATATATATATATATATATACATATATATATACATATATGTGCTCAGAGCATGTAGTGGAGTTGTATCTCAGAATCATACCTTTCAACCTCTTAGTGCAACAAATCTGTCCAAAGGCTGTCAGAATGGGGGGACAATGGGCCCAAACTAGGGACCACTTTTAAATATTGCCCTTATAAATGTAGAAAGTTGCCAGAGTAACACAGTTTGTTTCAGCGTACATATTCTGATGACTGTGAGGTCTGAAAATTAAATGTATGTCATTAGTTACTGACAAAAATCCCCATATCATCACAGTGATTTACCAGAGAAATGAGACTAATCTGTAAAACATAGCAGAAATGAAGCTGGACATCCTGAAACAATCCATCCAGTTGAGAGATATGCTCAGAACCCCTTACTGCAATGAATCTGGACCAAGGCTGACAATGTGGTGAGTGGAAGCCATGAAAATGGGAACATATCTGAAATAGTGGCATAGATAAGCTGACACAGTTGCTGCAGCAACACCCTCCTGTCTGCTGTAACATATAGTCACTGAAATAGCACAAGTAATTGAAATAGCAAATCTGCTATGGGGAATTACACATGTATTTGCAAATATATCAGGCACTACAGGGATGTAACAGCACTGAAAAACAGACACCATTATGAAAGTGCATACCCACAACCAGTTTCACCACACTCACATACTGGTAAGTCAAGTAAACAGAAGGGTATATGGACTGTGTGAACAAATACATCATTGTTTGCCACTCACACACTACCCCTACATATACTGGCCCAATTCACAGTGTAGTCTGAATCCTGACCATGGTACAGGACATGTCTCAGTCTGACCCTACAAACACATACAGCCAATAAACCAGCAGAAACTGGAGGAGCATGAACAGTCAGATAAAAAGGGAGCCATAACATTTACATCTACCCCCTCCATACACAGCCCAAATAACATGTACACCTGACATGCCTACACAATCCTGACAGTCTGTCAACACTGGCAAGACATACATATACCTCTCAAATGTACAGTTCACCTCAGAATGTATAGGCTCAGGACTCATATCTATGACCTCTTCCCTGTAACATATCTGTGGGTCTATGAAAGAAGGCAAGAAATAATGATACGAAATACTTCTGAGCTTCATAGTGCATGACATCTGGACAAAGCCGGACATCATTTGGGGACAGAGGCACAAACACAGGTGTAGATTGGACATATTTCTGTCATAAATTGAGACAGTTGTAACATATCCTTTATGAGGAATATGAAGTCAGTAATACCAATGGCTGTTAGTATTTACTGACTGCATTCCCCAGACTCCCTGACTGATTTTCCAAGGACAACTGTCTGGGGAACAGACAAAACATAACAGTCAAACATGTGGCCAGTCTGTGTACAGCATGCCAGTGGAAAGGTATGTCAGAGACATATCACCGTCAGACATGAAGTCACTCAGTAAATGCACGTCCACACAGACCCTGACAATCTATCAACCCACCATGTGTATAACAGCACTGATGACATAGAATCTGTTCACAATTATAGAGATATGTCTCCCATGTTGTTGGGCTGTCTCCAAATGTCCTGTCCTGTGAAGTATTCCCACCTACTGTCTGTGAATCTGTAGACCACCATGTCTGTAATGTCCCTCACACAGGTCTGTAATACCCTCTCAAAGGCAACACATGGTGGTCTCCATAGTCCTGATACCTTTTCTGACTGCATCTTACATGAGCACAGCCATGGCTTTTCAGACCCATTCAGCAGTGTAGTCTACCACAGCCTGAGCAACAGTGTCACCCCATCTGCACAGAGGACAGACAGAGAAAGTAGATAGCAAATAGGTTATGCATTAGGATGAATGTTCTGAAGGACAGAAGTCTGAAACTGAAATGTATGCCATTACTACATGACAGCAGTCCTCAATGACATGGCCAGAAAACACAGTACTCTACACTTAATATAATAATATCATATTAATATCCAATAGGAGATACATCAAAACATACAGCTCATACCCAAAAACAAGACAGTGTAGTACTCAGAGTCCCATCTTTGCATGCAGGGGTGCATGGTTTGAGTACCAAATTTTACATAGAAAAGCAGTGTTGAAAGTACCAGTTCAATAATACAATATGTGCTAAATTTTTTTGGCAACCAGTGTACTGTAGCTGGTGTAATATGCAAGTGTGAGTACATATAACATGTGATACTACCCATGTATACACAAGTGTCCCTTACAGTATAGTCACACCCCTTGCTACTGTAATGGCAGCACATAGAAGCATGTTCTGTAAAGGAAATCAAATACACTTATTAAATGATTTCATTACTCTGCTATTTTATAAGACTGGAATGTGAGCAATGGTTACCAGGTTTAAGCATTTCTCAAACGTGAATGCAGTTAGCTCAGTTAAGCAGATTTGCTCACTGGTAAGGGTCGTTAAGTGAAGCTTATACGGGTTATGCTCCTATTGGTTTAAGCATATGTTAGCACTGCTTACCATCACGCAAACCCGCTTACAACTGCTTCAATCACTTTGTTTCCATCAGCCTCTGTTCTGCCCAGCAACAAAGTAAACAGCCCTTGCAGGACTTGAACCCAGGACCCTGTACACCATAACAACAGGAATTTACTACTAAGCCACCTGAGCTACAGAAATGTATGATGCTTTTTCAAACATACCATGCATTACAGCCATTTTACAACAGGGAAGAGACACTGTGCAATCAGGAGTGATTGGCATCTGCAAATATAGGTATGAAAAGAAGCATATACATATATAGGGAGATAGACAGATATGTATGGTGATACATTTATATGTGTAACAATATGTAGATATATTACCGATAAATACTGAGGTGTATTTTATATATATATATATATATATATATATATATATATATATATATATATATATATATATATGTATATATATATATGCATACATGTCTCAAAATGCCCATATAAACATGCTGCTGATATACCACCATAACTGGGGCAGCATTTTACAGTTGGATACAAAAGGGACCAATGCCACTGACATCTGCCCCCCAGTCTAAATAATGCGTAAACAGTACGCTACTACAAAACCATGATAGGCCATACACAATGGCCAGATATAAAACGACCTCTTAGCAAATAAATTAACATGACTGAAGATAGTAAAGAGAAAAACAGCTAGCCAGTAATTCACACAAGTTCATTATACTCTGATTTATTGGCCAAAGCCTTCAATGAGTAAAATATTACAAGAAATACTTACCTTACATACAAGAAGCAATTAACACTTATAGTTACATATTTAAATACACAGCCTCCAATTACACTCCTCATGTAACCCCCTATGGGATAAAATATCACTTTTATAGATATAAATTGATTCTGTACACAATTGTTCTTTTATGATTGTTTGATCAAACTGAGAAACAGACATTTTCAGTAACAGTGCCTTGTAACCCACTACTGTCCCCATGGTGAGATTTATAAAAATGTACAGCTATAGAACCGTCTTCTTTCTTATCAGTAATATCTCTCACATGTTCTAACAGCCTAGTTTTAAAACATGTCTTACTCTCCCCCACATAAAATATGTTACAAGGGCATCTAACAGTCTTCTCTATACACTGACCTCTTGAATGTACAGAGTTCCACATGTTGTCTAGCCTTTGCCTTCAGCAGGAATGACAGTGCTAAATAATGATAGACCATACCTATCAACCTCTTAGTGCATGACATCTGGACAAAGCCTGACATAATTGGGGAACATAGGTCCAAAAATATGGCCATACTTGGAATATTGCTATTATACACTGAGAAGGTTGCTGGTGTTACAGGGTTTGTTGTAACATATCTTTTCTAAGGGATATGAAGGCAGAAACACAAATGGATGTTAGCATTTACTGATTGCAATCACTAGAGTATGCTACTGATTTGCCAAGGACACCACCTGTCTGGGGAACAGACCAAACATAACAGGCAAACCTCTGGCCATTATGTGGACAGCCCTACAGTTGAGAGCTATGCAGACACAGAACTTTGTCAGACTGAAACCCATGCAGAAGTAGCATGTTCAGACAAACCCTGTTAAACTAGCAGTATTCATACCATGTAACAGAACAATTGATGCACAGGCCATCACATGGTCATGAGCATTACTTATAAAAGTCAAGCTGCCATCTATTCAAACCATGTCTGTCATAGACGGTGACACAATTAAAAACAGAAGGGCTGAATACAGAAATATTTGACCAAATCCACTTAAAAAGGGTATGTGGAACAAGAAAGCATGTAATTGGATGCAGTATGTGGTCTGTAATAATGGAAAATAGGAGTATGAAAGAATATCTCAACAAGACTTGCTGTACTGATGTACTGTTCAATAGCACTGATGGCCATAGCATGTGGGTCTGTCTGCAGTGACATAGATCGCAGCTCAGAACCCTGACTCAACACAGGAAAGGATAGCTGACATTTGCCAACTGCTGCAATGTCTGCCAAACACCACTGACTGTGCCACTGCTAGGCCAGCTATTGGGATGTTGTACATATCCATATGTTACCTGTGAATATAACTATGATACACATTCCGTCTTGTAAATATAAGAGACCTATACAGAGCATGTGCATAGTAAAGTACTGTTGCAGAAGTGTGTGTTGAAATGCATGTGATATAGTGAGTTCATACCTTTCAACTGTACAGTCTTATAAGCACATGTGCCTGACATTGGTAGTCACTTACACATAGAGTTGTGTTATGTTAGGCAAACCATTGTCAAGTCTGTTAACAATGATACCCTAACATAATAGCCTAGATATGAATGTGGGACATCCTCCAGGTTAGCACTGTGATAGCAAAGCCTACAGTGCAATCAACTTATTTATCTATGCATGTAAATAAGTTGTTCATGTTCTACTTGTGTGTAATATCAGTTTCAGTGCATACAACAGACATAAATGTTTACAGGTACTGGTTGTAGCACTGCCATGACAATGATATGGGTAGCAGAATAGGCATGATTATCAGGTTGTAATTGGAGACATGTGCAACTGTGTTATGACCCTCTGTCTATGCCTACCGTACAAAGATGAGACCACAGAACATCATTTCAAAACATTTCCCACCTTGAATGTGACCCATAACCTGTACAATTCTATTGACAAACAAACAAATCTACTAGGGAGAAAATATAAAACAAGAAACGTACTATAAACTGGTTGCATACATGTGCACACACATAAACCACTACTTGGTTGATGCACCTCTTACAGTAATCACAGTATTCTCTTTTTGGTTACACACATGCCATCAATTAACAAGACTCTGATTAACCCCAAATAATGTTCAACTGTCTTAGTAGGATTTATTTGACATTTACCCAGTTTCCTGCTACAGCAAAAGACATGTTAGGCAGAGAGCTTACAAAGCATTGAAGGGAACTCATGGTGGAAAGGTATCAGTCAGAAGTAGAGTAGAAAAAGTGTCCCCAACATTGGATATACCATGGAATACAGTGCAGTCATCAGACAGTGGAGAAGTTATGGGACAACAGTGACACTGCAAACACCTGGACATCCATCCCAAATGGTGGACATGACAAGATGACAACTGGCCATGGAGGCTGCCAGGAGACCTGCAATGACACTGAATGAGCTGCAGGAATGGCTGCCAAGTACTGGGTGTGTACCACATGTGACAACAATCTTCTGTATTTCACATATATCTGCCCTATGGGGTAGGGTTGCTAGATGGAAACCTTTTCTTACACATAAAAACTTCCAGGGCTAGACAAACATTGCCAAACAGTACATCAAGCTTCCAAAAAGCATGTTGGACAATGTGTCATAGTCTGATGACACCACCTTTGGCCCACAATTCGAAGAAGTATGTTTGGCCCAAAACAACACTTTGCATCACCAAAAAAACACCATCCCCCTGGTGAAGCATGGTGGTGGCAATATTTTACTGTGGGGTTGCTTTTCAAAAGCTGGAACTGGGCCTCTACTCAAGATCGAGGGAATTATGAACAGTTTCAAATACCAATCATTTTTGCCCCCTCCCCATCCCTATAGGGAGATATGCACATCAACCGCACCCCTCCCCTCATCAGTGGTGAGCAGGTACATATTGCCTACTGAAAGGCAACAACAGCAAGTCTCCATGAGGCCTGATGACATCCCTGTCTGGATCCTACATAAACCCGGGCATGTGCCCACAGTTCCATCACACACTGTAGTCAAACACAGCCTCGGCAACATCCACACCCCTTCCACATGGAAGATGATCACTGTCATCCCTCAACACAGAAATGAATGGGGAATAGAAGTTTATGCAATTAACTGTCCATCATTGGGGGAATATGACACATCAGGGCCAGGAGTGCAATGCAAGCTAATACCGTGCTGATAAATTACAGGGGCATGGTGTAGTTGTGAATGCTGGCAACAAATATCCACTGTTGATGTGCAATTTCTGTCCATACTATCGACAACTGTATAAGGTGCTATAATATTTTTCACTGTTTATGTCTTCCAGGTGGGATGCAGCACCCCTGAAATCTACCCTACAGCACAGCAGAAACATCTGAAATAATTGACACCATTGTCAACCATTATGCAGTCATGTTTGGCCGTACTCAGGAAAATCTGTGGGAGTGGATTGCCCTGTGAAATGACCTAGTCCATAGGGTAAATAATGTTGGCCTGCACACAAGAACCTATGAGCAGGTCTGGCACCATGCTACTGCCCTCATATGTAATCCCCGGCGAAGGGCTGCTTCCATAGCCAGAGAAGCGACAGCCACAGTTGGGGGTCCAGCATTGTGGACATGGGTGCCCACCACACAATGGATGAGTGTGCAGGTAAGGCCTTAGTGCACATTAGTAGAGTACTTTAGCATACATACTTGTATCTGTAGAGTAATGCATATGTCAGATAAGATAGTAGTTGTGGACGGGGTCTGGTAATGCACATAAGTGCACATCTATGGTGCTGGGCAGCATATTTCGTAGTATTGGGGATTGTACTGTTAATGTGCAGAAATGCTGCTTCCCTCTTGTACCAAGGCCACATGTGAGTCTGCTGACAGTAACTCTCTCCCACACCTATTTATCTCCCTCTGGTCTACAAGTGGGACAGCAGCCTGCAGCTGGTGAGTATGTAATTGTTTTGTTGTGCTTTGCTAATACACACCTAGTCATATTGCCTGATGTCCATGTTCACTTGTGGTGGTGTTAACTGTAGTGCATCACAGTGGTCACCACGGGGGCCTATCTGAAGGGTAATGTAACATTCCTGCAGCATACCTCACAACCTGTCAGTGCAAGACATCTGGACAGAGACCAACAAACTGGGGGAACAAATGGGCTACGGTAAGAGACATGTATGACACATTGATCCTATACAGTGGATACCACTGTGCACACACCCCAGTCAAGATGAAAAGTGTTTCTGATATATACATTGAGAGACCATAATATTACATTCCACACCTTTTCTGACCTGTAATGTGACCATGACATGAACAATTAACTTGTAAAACCCAACAATATGTTAGACCACCAAATATGGGGTATACAAACCTTACAATATGCTGGATGCATATGTGTGCACACCCTCCAAATAACACATTGTAGGAGCAGCTTGTGATGTACTGACAGCATTCACTCTGCTTGGGTACACACCTGCCATCAAGTGCAATGACTCACTGTAACAACAAATAACTGTCCACTGTCGGAGCGGTATATTCATGACATTTGCTCAGTTGCCTGTACCAAAAGCAGCCATGGCTTGCACATATCTTACAAAACATCATATGGATCTCACATTTGAAAGGTATCAGTCAGGGGTAGGGTACAACAACATTAACATAGCATTGCATATACCATGGAACACAGTGGAGACAGTCATCAAAAGGTAGACAATATGGGACAACAGTATTGTTGAAAAGAACCAGATGTCCTTCCAAAACAGATGGAAGGACATATGGAGAACTGGTCAGGGTAGCTCCCAGGAGACATCCAGCAACACTGAGGGACTTGCAGGACTCTCTTAGCAAGTACTGGTTGTGTAGTACATGTGACAACATTTGTCTGGATTCTGCATAAGTCTAGCCTATGGGGGAGGGTCAGTAGATAGAAGCATTTACCCACACCAAACACCATGCAGGGCTGTGTACAACTAGCAAAACATAACACCAGGTCTCCCAAAGGCATGTGTTGAAATGTGTAATGGTGTAATGAGACCAAGGTTCAAACATACAGCCACTATCCCTAAAGCTACATGCGGTGCACAAGCAGCACCTCACTTCATCTGAAGACCACCATCCACATGGTGAAGCTCACTGGTGGCAGTGCCCTTCTTTGAGGTTGCTCTTCATTAGTTGGAACTAGGCTGGTAGGCACAGTGAATGGAATTATGAACAGTTCAAATAACACTCATTTGTGGGCCAAAGCTGTCAAGCATCTGCAAGACAACTGAGGATAGAGAGGGGTTTCAGCTTCCAACACAAAAATGACCTGAAACATACATCCAAAGCTACCTAAGAATGGTTCCACCTGAATACAATCAAGGGTATGTATTGGGCCAGACAAAGACCAGACTTAACACCAATAGTAAACCCCCAGTGTGACCTCCAACATATGTGCACATGAGCTTCCCTTGCCAGCTGACAGAGTTGGGAGACCTTTGCCGGGAAGACTGTCAAAATAATGCCAAGTCAAGATGTACCATGCTGACACTCCCCTTCCCGGGAAGAGTGACTGCTGTAGTTCACTTAGGTGTTTCAAAAAAGCATTGGTTTAAGGGTGTCCACACCTGCAGCCACAGTATCATACACATCTCACACAGTATATTTCACAACTAACGCATTTGTTTCTTTCTCGATTGGATTACACAGGTCATATGTCACATTTAAGGTGGGTAATGTTTTTGAATGCAGTATTGTGGTCTCATTTTATATGCTACAAGAGCCTGCCATGTTAACAGGGGTGTGTACACTTATCATATCCACGTTAAGCTTAGAAGGTTGTTGGTGTAACAGAATTTGTTTGAATATATATTCACTGCTGGTGATGAAGTCTGCAAATTAAGTGTATGTCATTAATTAGTGACATCAATCCCCATATGATCCCAGTTATGTGTTAAACAAACACATAGGGGTTGTGAGGAACAGAGCAAACATGTGTGCCAGACATCTACATATTCATCAATGATTTGTACAGTTGTGAGGTATGGTCTACAGTAGTTGCCACTGTGCTATACAGGTGAACAACAATAATGTGTACATGGGTGCAGTGTGTGCTAGGGGAATGGACATCACTTACTAACAGTATTCATGCATCCCAGAGATGTATATTGTTAGTAACAAGGATTGAGAATTTCTGCAATGCATGATGATGAGGGCTGTGTGTCATGCATGTCACCTTTTGGGTAATGTGAGGTCTGTGTAATAGCTTTGTACCACCTCACCTTTAAGTGTCTGTGTGCGTGGCAGCCAACCATAATGTACAGGTATTCATTTACATTTATTGTCTTCCTCTCATAGGTAGCAATGAGGGTTGGGGTCCCTCACTCTTGGGAACTGATGTCAGTGTGTCCACAGACACTCACAATGATGATAGCCATAGTAAGGCACAGATGGGGTTGTCAGGGGGGTGAATCCATGCCATTGATTGGCATCCCAATGTTGTCCACCCCATCCGCGCACACAATCACAATGCCCGCACATACCCCATCACCAGTGGCCATAAAGGATGTACAGTTAGCGGGTTGTGGCATGGGACAAGCAAGTATAGTGACTATGGCAAGTGTGTCTGTAGACACCAGCCATAGCCAGATAACAGGCGAGGTTCCACATAGGTGGATGGGCAGGGGTGCTCGAAGGGGGACTGCTGCCTGTCATGCCCATGTCACAAGTGCCACAACAAGTGTCACCACATGCATGTCTCAGACCATCATGGAGGCACAGGCACGTAGTGAATGTAACACAAGACAGATTCTCAGAGTTGTGAATGCCACTCTTCCTGTTATGTGTTACAACCTCCATGATCATGCTGATGACCACAATTACTATGCTGAGGTTATGGATAGAGGGTTGGGTGAGATGGTGGGAATCCTTGACCATGGAATTTCAATCGTTGAAAGTGGAATGTCTGTGACAGAGCATCCAGTGGGAGTTGTCCATCGGCCACATGGACGAAGGACAGCAGCACGAACAACTGAGGTTCCACATCACCATGCAGCTTCTCGCTCCCATAGTGGCAGTACCAGCAGCATGACTGCAGGGGGGGTTGCTGTCCACGCCACAATGCAGCAAGCCATGGGCACGTGATCCTGGCCGGTCCCAACAGGGATGCAGATTCAGCAGACAGCAGTCACTATCATGGGGTAGTACTGCATCTGGCCTTGTGCCTGGTCATGCCAGTGGGTTCCCTGGCAGGCCCAGTTCCCATGTCTGTGGCCAGAAACAGTGAACTGCACACCTTGCCATGTACGATTTACAGTTGTCCCACATACCACTGAGTAGGGCAGCCACATGTTGTGACTGTGTGCATCCATAAACACACATCACCATCATAGCCAGGTCACCTCCAGACTTACACACACAACCTCTGCATGGCCTATTTAATGAACAACCCCCAAACACACACACACACATGATGTCAACCAAATGGCCCAGCCTAGGCCTTTAGCAAACTCACACCACACCCTGTGCATTTAATGATACCTGTGCCACATCTATGTCATCCATATCATCAATGCAGGGACAGACTAATATGGGTCTGATGCACAGGGTGAATTTAGTACAGTTTAATAATGTAATGCTTTGTAAAGTGTTGTCAGCCAGCATGTTTAACGGTTACATGTTAGAGTGTGTAGCTGTCCAGCCATGATGCATTATTGTTGTTACTAATGCTGACAGAATTTAGTCTCCATAATGTATTCTGTTTGTCTTCTATGTGTCTGTGTGTCAGCAGGACATGGCCCTGCAGACATTATCTACAAGGAGTATGGCAGTGTGGTAACACACTGAGTCTCTCATATCCAGGGTAGAGCTGTACACAATTAACAGGTCTGTATAACAGTTTTTGCATGTGCCATGTAGCTTATAGGGCTGAGGGGTGCATACAGGTAAGTGTATGGTGGCTGACATCAGCAGCTCTTTTACAGTGGACAATTGTAAGTGCAGTGGGTGGAACACACCTCAGATTTGTAATCACACACACCCAGAGGGTATTGTGTTGACCCAACACACAGAGAATACTGCTCAGACACACACACGCATACACACACACACACACACACACACACACACACACACACACACACACACACACACACACACACACACACACAAAATCACAATTGCCAGTTTTGGGTTTGAAATCTCTACTCATCTAGTTAGTGGTAGTACAGTAGTATGCAGTTATCACAGGTGGCACAGAGCTCATAGTGTGTTGAGTTTCCAAAGTACACATATAGTGAGTAACATCACGTGCCCTTGTAAGGTATGGCAATGGGTGGTGTAGGGGGTGTGACAGGTCTCAAACTAATGTCATGCACAAGTGTTCACACTCTCAAACACTGCTATACACACCAATGCACACAACGTGTGCCAATACTGTGATTAAGAGCCCTGCCTCTCTAGCTGCTCATTCCATACTGCTACATAACTGTTTCACACAGCACAGGACTTATAGGTCTGCAGAGTGTGTACTGATACCCGTACAGTTGATGTAAAAAGCGGCCTTCATACAGTGGAATGTAGGATGTGTGCTGGGAGTATGATGGCCTACAATTGTAATACTTGGTCACCCAATGGATATATTCGTCACTCAAACACACACACTCAGGATACTGGTCTTGCGCATGTGCACACAAACACACACACACACACACACACACACACACACACACACACACACACACACACACACACAATTTGCCAGGACTGAGATTCATACGATCATGTGTTCATAGGTGTGTAACAGGCTAATGGGCATGGAGCCATGACAAGCCTAGCCCATGGGAGTACCCTGGCATCATGCAACCTAACATTTTTTCCCAATGTGTCTATTGGCCATTGCCACTTGAGTGATGGTCAGGGTGACAGCTAAATTCCCCATCCACTCATCCAGATTTCTCTTGAAGAGTGCCAGTGAGGTGTTCTGATATGTGTGCGACATATATTGCATTAGATGTCCACTCACTGGGTTATGTACCTGTCCCCCAGTATGTCCTGTTGATTGTGGTAATGAGGTTGAGGTATCCATGGCATGTGGTGCATACAGATCAGAGTTTCACTAGATATGGCATTCCTAACACAGCTAGCCACACATGGCATTGTCAGTAAAGCATGGCTTGCCTGTAAGTAGCCAAGATGTGGCCAAGAATACTTTGAGGTATTGCACTCTGTCCATATAGGACAGTTGTTTACAGGCTAGGGTCCTATTTATGAGGTACACTTGCAGCCTCCACAGTTGTTGCAGGTGTCTAGTGAGCTGCATGGCAAATGGGCCATTGTACCTGCTTGTGGGCCTAATGAGGAGAGAGTACAGGGAGACATTGACCTCTTCCTTACTGGATGATATGCCCTTACTTATGACATGTGCCACATAGAAGTTATTTCTGTCCACAGTAGCAATGTGGTGGCCATAAGAGAGGTCACTGTCAGCGTGTGTTCCCAGGGCTCTTATAAGGACTTCTGTGTCCATTGGACTACCAGCAATGTGTTAATTCATGGTAAACACATTGATTCCACATGAGACTGTGACACATTTCTTTCCATTCAGTCTAAGGCCAGTGTTCTGACAACAGTTGGATGTCTCAGTGGGTCCTTTATGCAGGATGTCACATGATAAGGGGATGTACACATAGCACACATCTTGCAATTGTTTGTGAATTTTGTCAGCCGGGGTCCTTATGTGTTGTTTTGGATGTCAAAGGCATACATTACAAACATGAGGGGACCCATGACCAGACCCTGTGGTACTCCTCTTGTGACTGGTTGGTAGTCTAACATGGAGTCTGCTACCTTCACACTGTGGGTCCCATGCATGAGCCAGTTTGCAACCCACTGAGTGACATAGGGGTTGATGCCTAGATGGCTGTGTTTGTCTATGATTCCTGAGTGGGGGATGGTATCACAGAGTGTCCACACAACTACCACTACAGTGGTTGACAACAGTGGGCCCTGTACAATGGACATTTCATGTGGAAATTACACACACACACACACACACACACACACACACACACACACACACACACACACACACACACACACACACACACCTGCCAGTATTGAGATTAGAGCCCCTGACTGTCTAGTTGTGTGCACTATAGTGTTACACAGTTACCGCAGGAGCTACAGAGCTTACTGGACTAACAACTGGACAAAGGTGCTGATAACTGCACAGCTGAGGTAAAGTATTACAGGTGGCAGAAAGTCTGCCTTCAGTTTTTCCCTTACATCTTGCTAGTTCTTTCTGTCTTGCACTTCAAATAGCATAATAGCATAATAGCTTTGCACTTCAACAGGTTATCGTATCAATAAGTGTAGCACCCCTAGGAGCAATCAGCAGTACTCATTCCTCACAGAATTAGCTGCAGTACTTAGTAGTTATGACCACCCCTCCTGGCATGATTGAAGTGCAGTTTTCTGTGCTTTTGCCCATTAACCTGGTGCACTTGTCCATTCTGAGGCACTGTTGCAACTGCCACATGTACACAGACAACCATCTCCTCTAAACTCCAAACATTCAGACCTGTGAGAGTTACCCCTATATCACCAAATGTGCAAATATGCACTCTGCAGCGAAGACTGCACTAACTGGTGAAGAGGATAAGGTCACACCTGCATCACACCATGTGGAACACATAGTTTGACACAACACCCACTATGACAACCTTGACATACACTGAAACAACATATGAAAGTAAGGCACTGCATACAACCTACCTTGATCTGGCCAAGGCTTTTGATACCATTCCTCAGTCAGGAATTATTGCTAAACCCCCCAAACTAGGCATGAACCCCTATATGAGTGGGTGGTTTGCAAAGTGGCTCACAGAACATACAGTGTGACAGTGGCAAAATCCAAGTCAGACTGGCAAGCAGTCACAAGTGGAGTCCCACAGGGATCAGTACTGGGTAGTGTCTTATCCAGCATCTACTTCTCATGAGTCCAGCCCAACACAGAGGAACTCTGACTGACCAAGCTCGCAGAGGACAGCAAGCTGGGAGATATCATTAACTCCACATGTGATGCAGACATCCTACAGAAGGGCCTCACTGAGACCAATACATGGTGTGGAAACCCATGGCCAGAAGCTTAACACCACAAAATGCATCATCATCCCCTTTGGTAAAACACTCATTTCCCAGTAAGTACCACATCGATGGGAGCCTAATGAACACTGTAGGCATTATAAGAGATTTGGGGACACAGGTTGACAGCAACTTAACCTTCAACCACCACATTGCCACTGTGGTCAGGAAGTTCTTCTATGTGGCACATTGCATTAACAAGGATTTTGCATCCAGGAAGACAGAGGTAATGATCTCAGTCTACTGTTCCCTCATTATACCACTCATCAGGTGTTCTGGCCCATTTGTCATGTACCTCAGTAGACACCTGCAAACATTAACACCCCACAAAGAGGTTCCTAGGCGTTAAACACACATCTTACACAGACAGACTCAGTAGAATCTAACTATTCTCTGTCTCATATCACCTAGTTAGAGGTTCTCTGTGCTTGACTTACAAAGCCATGTCTGACCCAGCTGTTTTAGACATGCTACATATAAAGACATCCCAATCCCTCCACACCACACACTGCAGAGTCTTCTACCTCATTACCACAATCGCCACAACATGCTGGTGGGACAGGTCCCTCACCAAGAGACTGCACATGCCCTAGAATACAATTCCCATAGATGTCATGCAGAGCACCTAGATGACCCTGTTTCTGAGAAATCTTGATGAGTGGATGGGTAATAGACAGTTCACCCCCAGGATCACTGCAGTGGCTCTACTTGATACAGGCACTGGGAAGTAACATTGGGTGCCACAATGGCAGGGCCCTTCTATGGACTAGGCTTGTAAAGGCTCCTGGGCTTTTAGCCTACTACACATATATGAACCTAGAAGGAGAATTACATCAGCAGGACTGATAAAGTAGGGCGTTGGGTGTTAAAGTTATCAAAATACTTCACTCTACAAACAGACACACTTTGACACACACACACACACACACACACACACACACACACACACACACACACACACACACACACACACACACACACACACACACACACACACACACTTGCCAGATGTGAGAGTAGAATCTCTAACTAACTAGTTATTTGTACCATAGTGTTACACAGGTATCACACGCACCATAGAGCTTATGGGGCTGAGGCCTGACAAAAGCATCTTCTAAGGTGAGTGATATCTGCAGGACTGCTAACATGGGAAAGGGGAAGTATACTAGGTTTGAATGGACCCCAAAGTTTTAATTTGCAAACACACACACACACACACACACACACACACACACACACACAGTTTGACATTTGCCAGAACTGAGATGAGAACTCCTACCCAACTAGTTATTTGTACTAGAGTGTTGCACAGTTATTGCACATGCTGCAGAGCTTATGGGACTGAGGTTTGATGAAAGAGACTTCTAAGGTGAGTGATATCTGCAGGACTGCTAGAGTGGGAAAGGCAAAGTATACTGGGTTGGAATAGACCCAAAAGTTTAATTATTTATTTATTTATTTATTTATTTATTTATTTCCAGTTTGATGACTGGGTAGATCCACTGGGCTCATGGAGCCCATTTTCAATGGAGACCTGGGGAGAAAAGCTCCATATTACATAGTAAAAATAAGCAAAGTATAATAGAAAAATTGAAAAACATACATTACATATCAGATTACAGACAAGTTGTACATTGGCTACATAGCATCTAAAATTGTATGATGGCAGTAAAGAGAATTCTTCCCAGAAAGGGTAGAATAAAACGTGATAAGTAAACTATTTACAATGTATACATTCATGATATTGACATATTCAGAGTGAGGCAGTTGTATAATAGAAAATGTTGGAAAACATACATTACATTTCAAATTAGAGACAAGTTGTTCTTTGGTTACATAGCATCTAAAATTGTATGATGGCAGTAATGAAAATCATTCCCAGAAAGGGGAGAATAAAAGGCAGAAAGTAAACTATTTATAGGTTCATAGATGTTCATAGATTAGTACTAGGCTAACTGCCCTTGTGATCCATTTTAAGCCTAGCTAATTATCCCTTGTGAGACTCAAACTCTGCACCTTGTGTTTGTAAGGCAAACACATTAACCATTAGGCCACCCTCCCAACCCAATTATATGCAATATATACATTCATGATATTGATGTTAGATTGCATTATATTCAGAATGAAGCAGTTGTTCAGGAATTAAGTATGGAGTAGAGTTACTAGCAAGTTAGGTAGGGAGAATGCAATTGCATTTCCAATTAGAGGAAAGGTTGGAATGGAGTTGAGTTTTAAAGTGTTCAAAGTTTTCAGAAGTTCTTAGAGAAGGAGGGAGAGAATTCAATTTTTTTGGCTAAGGAAAAGGATAGGAGAAGCTGACCAGTGGGACAGTTCAGTTTGTGGACAGTGATTAGATTTTGGTGGGCAGATCTTATAGCTCTGTGTGGGGTGTATGATTGTAAGATGTTAGTGCTGGGTGTTTAGTTGGTTTAAATATTAGCTTGTGGGCTGTAGTGAGTTGGAGGTAGTCAAGGTAGTTGGGGAGTTCTAGCCAACTTAGCAGGCGGAGAGCAGTACAGTGGTGGGAGGAGTATTTGGATTTGGTGGCAAATTTTGAAATTTTGTTATAACAGATTTCCAGTTTGGAAGAGATAGAGGAAGATAGGTTGGTTAGTAGGAGAGCACTGTACAGTAGTGACGGTAGTAAGTAGGTAGTGGCAAGGGTTTGTCTTGTAGAAGGAGAGAGAAAGTGAAAGTTTCTGTACAGCATGCCATGTTTTTGATGTGTTTTCTTAATATTTTGCTGAATATGCGCATCGAATTTTAGGTGTTCATCTATAGTAACCTCAAGAAGTTTAGCAAAAGGAACGACTTCTATGGTTTCAGTTGGCATGGCTGATAATTTGGAAAGAGTTTTTGTCAAGAGGGAGAGATTTTGAGGGAGAGAATAGTAGAATTTTGGATTTGTTGACATTTAGATAGAGGTGGTTTTGAAACATTCAGTTCTCAGTGGTTGAAAAGGCAGTTTGAGTTTTGTTTGGAGCTCGGGGAGGTTAAAGTCAGAGCAGACTAAAGTTGAGTCATCTGCATATTGTACGATCTTAGTGTTAGGAATGGCTGCATGGAAGTCATTGCTAAAGATATTAAACAGCATTGGAAAGAGTACGGATCCCTTTGGTACCCCAATGGGGGTAGGTAGGTAGGAAAGTTGAGCTGCCATTTCTTCATTTCACAACCTGCAAACTGTCTACAGGTAGCTTTTGAACCAGGATATGGTGTTCTGAGAGAGATTAAGCTTAGAAAGGTGGCTCAGGAGATGGGTATGGGAGACTGTGTCAAAAACCTTGGAGAGGTCTAGAAGGACTACAGATACAATTTCTCCAGAATCACAGGTGCGGTTTACTATGTCTAGGAAAGAGAGAAGAGCAGTTATTGTGCTATGGCCAGGTCAGAAACCATGTTGTGTTGGGGTGAGTTGTTTTTTGTTAAGGAAAAGCATGAGCTGGAGGTGGATGTACTTTTCAAGAATTTTTGAAATTGGGGAGAGAATGGCTATGAGTCAGAAGTTTGAGATGATATTATTTTTACCTCCTTTGTGGAGGGGTAGAATAAAGGCTGTTTTCCACAGTTTGGGGACATAAGATTCCTGTATGGATCCATTTATGAAAATGGTAATGGGGATGGTGATTCCTTTTGCGGCAATTTTTAGAAAGAGTGAGGGGATAGTGTCAGCGGCATTGGAGCATGGCTTTAGTTTAGAAAGAAGTTTTTTTATGCATGAGGTAGAGATTGGTTTGAGATGAAATATGGGAGGAAGGTTAGGGATGGAAGGTTGGGTAGAGGCTGGGGAAGAGGGGTTGAGTTGAGGGGAGGGGTTGTAGTTTGGGAAGGTCTTGGTGAGTTCTGCTATAGAGTTGTAAAGAAGGAGTTGAATAAAGTGGCTATTTCTGGGTCTTATTTACTGGTGTCAGGGCAAGGATTTTTTTTGGTACCTGGGTTGAGAAGAGAATTGATGGAGTTACAGAATTGTATGAGATTTTTGGAGGAGTTAGACTAGAGGTTAATACAGTATGATTTTTTGTCTTTCATAATTTGTTTTTTGGCTAGGTTGCGGAGTTGTTTATATTTAAGAAGGGTGTCAGGTTGCTTATTGTGATGGTAAAGTTTCCAGGTCTTGTCTCTTTGTTTCATAATTTTTTTAGTATCTTTAGTTAGCCATGGGGCGGAGTTGGTTTTATTCCTTTTGTTCTTGGTGGGACTTGGGAGTTCAGGGTATTTAAGAAGGTTGAGTTGAAGAATTCTACAGTGTTGTCTAGAGGAAGAGTTTTTAGATTGTTCCAGTTTATTTGTTTGAGAGAATTAGAGAAAGTTGTTGGGTTAAAGTTTGTAAGGTTTCGTGTGTGGATATATTGGTGTAGGTGAGGAATGGAGAGGGTTGCTCAATGGATAAAAGCTGGCAGGTGGACACTAATGGAGTCTGGTAAGATGTTTGTGTTTGAGATTTTATTTGGGTGGGTGACTAGGATCCAGTCAAGAGTAGAGTCTGGGGTGTTGCTTTTATTGGGTCCAGTAATGGAGTTGGTTAGTTGAGTGAAATTGAATAGATTGGTAGATATGGAGGGATTACCCCCCTACAGCACCTTTTTTAGGCAAGGTTCAAATGACAAATTCACCATCGTAACAGAAACAGGCAAGCAAAAACTGAGGGTAATGCTCCTCAATGCTAGAAGTTTAAATCTCAAAATGCACTCACTTGAGGCACTCCTAAAAATGGAGAACATCGATATCTGTGCAGTGACTGAGACCTGGTTCAAGGTTCTTGAGAGCACCCCTGCATTACCAGGCTATAACTCATACCACATTTTTCGGCCATCTAACCTGGACCAGAACACAAAAGGCGGAGGTGTGTCCATATTCATTAAGGATATTCACACCTCCAGGCTAGTTGCGCAGCATAATGCATCTGAGGTTATCCAAGTGCAACTAACTCTGGGCAAAACTGCAATCCAAATTGTAGCTTGCTATAGATCCCTCACCATGCGCCAGGATTCCCACTCCTCTTTTCTTGATATACTGGAAAATATTAGGGTTCAACCAAACACCCTAATAATGGGTGATTTCAACTACCCCACCATTAACTGGGAAAACTACTCATGTACCAACTCCTTCACTCAACGCTTTTTGGAATTCATAAATTTCAATGCCCTGGATCAACTTATTCACACACCCACCAGAGGCAACAATATCCTAGACCTAGTCATTACCAACATGAGTGACTGGTGTTCCACACCTGAAGTCAACTCCTTATTGGTCAGATCTGACCATTAGCTAATCACCCTAGAAATCCACATCCTGCCCCCACCCACCATTAAGGAGACCATGGTAAAAAGCCAATGTCATGCTTAAGACAGAAGTGGTGAACTTCATGACACCCATGCAGATGGACAATACAGTTACGACTGCTGAATCCTACACAAATGTACTCTATAAGCACTTACATGAGTGCATGGATCGTGCTATCCCAAACAGAACCAAGATGCTATCCTCCAAAAAAAGGAAGTCAATCTGGTGGTCCCCTGCCATAAACAAAAACTCTACAACAGAAGGAAGAAACTGTTGCAAAAGAGAGTAAAATCTCATGAGTGGAGGAAGTCCCTGGTCAGCCTCAGTAAGAATCTGAGATCCCTTATAAGATCCTACAAAGCTAGCTACGAAAACAAAATCACCACTGATTCTAAGAGCAACCACAAAGCATTCTATAGCTATGGCAAGAATCTCAATAGCAATACCCAGATCTGCTCTGAGTTACAGCATAACAGCATGAAAATTACAGAACCAACTGATAATGCCAACATCCTGACAGGTAGGTTTAGTGCTAACTTTACCCCCCTCTCACCCCCTAAAGGGCCCATATCTATACAGGAGGAATGCAGAGTCATGTAATCACATCAATGCAGGTAAAAGCTGCACTCTCTAAAACCAAAAACACAGTATCCATGGGACCGGACAACATCCCAGGCTGCATTTTACATGAACTTCAGAATGAACTGGTCCCCACCTAAACACCATGTTCAATCATAGTCTCACATCAGGCTTTGTGCCTACTGAATGGTGCACAGCAACAGTTATCCCACTCCACATAGGGGGAGCCACCACTGATCCTGGGAACTATCACCCTATTAGTCTGATGAGCCTGGTTTGCAAGGCCATGGAACGTATCATCATGGAACTCATAAACAAAGACATTGGTAACCTCCAAATTCTGGGCCCCACCCAGTTCGGGTTTGTGAAAGGCATATCATGCCTTCTGAACCTGATAAACTTCTTTGAGGCAGTCACCAAAGCCATAGATGAGGGTAAGGTGGTTCACACAGCCTATCTTGACCTCGCCAAGGCTTTCAACACCATCCCCATTCTGGAATTATAGCTAAACTCACTAAACTAGGTATAAATCCCTATGTCACAAGATGGGTTGCCAACAGGCTGACTGACAGAACTCACACTGTAAAAGTTGCAGACTCCAAATCTGACTTCAAACCAGTGACAAGTGGAGTACAACAGGGTTTAGTCCTGGGACTTCTCCTGTTTGGTATCTACTTTTCTGACTGCAAACTAGGAGCCATAGTTGAGTCCCCAAATGATGTGAACCTCCTACAGAAGGGCCTCACTGAGACAGATGCCTGGTGTCAGAGGCATGGCCTCAAGCTCAATGCCAAAAAGTGCATTGTCATCCCCTTTGGTAAAAACTCTGTACCCATGAACTAAACGTTAGTCTACTTAACGCCGAATGTGTGATAAGAGACCTTGGGACCCAGGTGGACAGTAGTCTCTCCTTTGATAATCACATCACCACAGTAGTCAGGAAATCCTTCTATGTGGCACACCTCATCACAAAAGGGTTCTCATCCAGGAAAAAAGAGGTCATTGTTCTCCTCTACTCGGCACTCATTAGACCCGTTATAGAGTACAATGCCCCTTTTGGAATGTACCTCACAAGACATCTGCAGCAGCTGGAAAGGCCACAGAAGTACCTCGCAAAGAGGATTACTGGCCTCAAACAGATGTCCTACACTGACCACCTCAAAAAACTCAAGCTTTACTCTCGTAGCATATCACCTACTCTGAGAAGATCTCTGCCTAACATATAAAGCTATGTAAAACCCAGAGCTTTTGGACATGCTACACCTTAAGAAATCCCAAGCCCTCCAAACTACATGCTCTAGGGACCTAAACCTTGTCATCACAATAAACAGGACATGCTGGAAGGATAGATTCCTGTCCCAGAGACTTCCTATACTCTGGAACATGCTACCCATTTATGTCAAGCAAAGTTCCTCATTAGCACTCTTCAAGAAAAATCTTGATGAGTGGATGGGAAATAGGAAATACACCCTGGGGATCACTTCTGTGGCTCTGCTCGACAGAGGCACAGGAAATTAACTTTCTTGGGTGGCGTAAGCCAGGGAACCTTGTTGGCTAGGCTTACATAGAACCTATGAACCTATGAACCTATAATTTTGTTCCAGTCTATGTTCACATTCCCTAGTATGTAGGTCTCAAGCTTAATATTACTTGAGGCCCAAAGAAGAATTTCTTCAAGTGCTGTGGCATTGTTTCCAGGGGGGATATAGAAGGCCATGATACAAATGCTTTTATAGCTATTTATTTTTAGCATTCCTATGACAAGTTCTGCATTGTTGTACTGAGGAATGGGATTTTGGTAGGGAGTAATGGAGAGAAGGCTAAAGAAAATTAAGGCTACTCCTCCACCTTTTCTATTTAGGTGGTCATATCTGAGGGCTTGAAATCCAGGGGATAGGATTTCAGAGTCAGAGATGTGGGGCTTTAGCCATATCTCAGAGATTGCTACTATGTCTGGTAGGTTATGGTATAGCCAGACATGAAAGTGGGCTGTTTTGTTTTTTAGACTCTGGGCATTAATGGTCAGTAGCTTGAGATATTTATGGTTGGTTATATTGCTTTTGTCTGGGGAATTAGAATTAGTTGTAGTATTAGGTCTGGGGGTTGGGGTTTATGTCTTCTGCTAAGCATAGGCCATCAAAGAAGGATGGGAGGAGGAGATTGGGTTTGCTCTTTGAGTTTTGTGGAAAATGTAATATTAGTTTAGGTATATGATGTTTTATTGAGGAGGGTATAATTTTTAGTCTGAAGTAGTGGAGTGGGTTGGGTTGAACTAAAGAGGAGGAAATAGTGTGGAAGTGAGATCTGGTAGGGTGTGGGTGGGGGTTGGGAATGGGGGTGTAAGACAGGAAGGAAGGGGGGAGTCGGCAAGTGGAGTAGGAGGTTGCATGGAATAGAGGAATTAGAAGAAGTATGCTGATAGAGAGGATGAGAAGGGTTTGTGAAAGTAGAGAATGAGTGGTTAGTTGGTGTAAGTTAGGTATAAAAGGATTGTAGGATGTTAGGGAGTGTCTTTGAGTGTGGAAGAGGGAGGGGGTATAGATGTGAATACAGAATTTTATGGTGTGGGATGGGGGTGGAAGTAGTTAATTAGTGGTGATGAGTGGGGGAAGGGATAATGTGAGGATATGATTGGATTGGCTGGTAAGAGGAAGGGGAGGGAAATAGTGGTTAGAATAAAGGTAGGAGTAGTGGGGGCAGGTGGAAATTGGGGGCAGGGTAGGGGAGCAGAGTGAGTCTGGAGGGCGAACGGAACGAGTAGGGCCAGAGCGGGTAGAGCCAGAGAGATGGTGGCTATCAGGAACCAATCAGTGGGTAGTAGTATTAGTAAAGAAACCTGGAGGGACTACAGGGGCAGAACAGCAGGGGTGAGTCCACTCTGTAATAGAGTGAACAGAAAGAAAAGTAAAATACACTTGTCAAAGCAAGCCAGCAAAGTAAGACTTGTAAGAAGGGAACGGGTCTGTTCAGGGGAAGCATGGGTTTACCGTAGTGTTGAGTGAGCCCGGAGGGTGAATGGAATGGGTAGAGCCAGAATGGGTAGAACCAGAGAGAGGGTGGCTATCAGGAACCAATCAGTGGGTAGTAGCAGGAGCAAAGAGACTTGGAGGGACTACAGGGGCAGAACAGCAGAGGTGAGTCCACGCTGTCAAGAGAGAGAACAGAAAGAAAAGTAAAATACACTTGTCAAAGCAAGCCATCAAAGTAAGATTTGTAAGAAGGGAGCAAGTCTGTTTAACTTGTAAACACACACACACACACACACACACACACACACACACACACACACACACACACACACACACACACACACAGTTTGACATTTGCCAGGTCTGAGATTAGAACTCCTACCTAACTAGTTATTTATACTACAGTGTTACACAGTTATCACATGTGTCACAGACCTTATAGGGCTGCATCTTGATGAAAGGGACTTCTAAGGTGAGTGATATCTTCAGGACTGCCAAAGTGGGAAAGATGAAGTATACTGGGTTGGAATGGACTCAAATGCATTAACTTGTAAACACACACATACACACACACACACACACACACACACACACACACACACACACACACACACACACACACACACACACACACACACACACACACACAGTTTGAAATTTGCCAGGAGTGAGATTATAACTCCTACCTAACTAGTTATTTGTACTATAGTGTTAGACAGTTATAGCATGTGTCACAGAGCTTATAGGGCTGAGGCCTGATGAAAGGTATGTTTATGGTGACAGACATCTTCACAACTTACTAATGTAGGACAATGGGAAGTGTACTGGGTGGGGAAAGCCTGTTCATTCCTAGAGCCTACTGACATTTCTCTAAGTGTATGAGCATGCCCAGTGTGACCTTCTATAGTACATGTGGGACTCTATTCCAGGAATTGTTGTACTCCAGTCTGGTTTGTTTTTGTGCTATAGCCATACCTCTCAACCTGTTGGTGCAGGATATCTGGAGACAGCCTATCAAAATGGGTTGACAATGGGCCATACAGTGATTGTGACTATTTCTCTTAGTAATGCATGGGTTGCTAGAGTTACAGGGCTTGTTTTAGCAGACATCTGACATATATGCTGTTTGACACTGTCATGTATTGTTTCAGTACCCCATGACATACCTCCTCAGATCATCATAGAGATTTACTAGAGGAATACAGGGTGGATGATGCACACACCAAAATTATGGGCCAAATGCTACACATTCTTGTGCAATCCAGCCTGTTGAGAGGTGTGTCTATAAGCAATTGACTGCTGGCACTGTTGAAACAGTCCAGCACCTTTGTGATAGATTACAATGGTGGAATCTCTGTGGATTTCTGTTCTGGCCTGGTCTGATTTCCAGTCCATGGTCGGGTAATATAAGTCAGACCAAATCAGGGTGACAGGCAGTCTCCAGATAGAGTTGTAGGGGATAAGATATGTGGGGGTGTCCTAGGTCAGATATGTTTGCCTATAGCTACCAGTGCTCTGCATAGGGGTCTGCTCAAATGTTGACTGCACTTGAAGGGTCTTGTGTGTGTCAGACTGTTTGACCAGCCTGGAGGTGTGTGTTGGTCTGACATATATGTAAGGCCCACCTCATTTTGCTTAGCTGGCCACATTTTGGAGTCAGGATGTTGCACAGGATGAGTGATCAGGGAAGGGTGTGTTACTCACCATGGCTGTGGGTCAGGGTTCTGTGGGTGCAGACACGTCACTATCTTCTAGGGTTAGGACTGCCTGCAATGAGTGCATCTCCATGTTTAGACTCCTAGCCCTGCCTGTCGACTGTACAGTGTATCACAGAATGTCCACATTCATGACTCATATATCTTGTTGGCTAGGCAAACGAGTGTGGTTTTTCAAGGAAAAGTGTTTTGCAACTCACTCAGAGTTGAAGTCAGATATTACTGACATTTGACATTGCAGTTTCTGACTATGTACCCATCAAACATTCCATGCTACTACAACCATTCCTTCAACCCTATTACATTATTAGAGCAGTATTTCAAAGGTGTCCTTCTCTTTGGACCTTTTGCACCCCATTATTCATGGCTTTGGTCAGATTTCTGGCTCTCTGACACTGGCAGGTTTTCTCCTAGCAGTTAGCAGCATGGCCTTTCTTTGCCTTTTTTACACTGTGTTATGTTGATGTTATGGACCCCATGACACTCCTTAACAGGGCCTAGTGGGTGAGGCATGGGCATTTGCCACAGGCCTGTAAGCCAGGTGTAACAGATGCAGGCCATCTGTAGCAAGGTAGTGCATTCTGATATGTTCCCAGGCTGCCAGCAGTGGACAACCCTGGGATGGTACCAGTAAGTTGACTGTGGGTGTTATGATAATTGCTTTCTGTTTGTGTTGAGCCCTCAATCTAGTTGATGGCTGGATGCTGCTTATGGCTAGGGACATGTTACTGCATTAATATGGGACGATGGGAGGTGAAACATCTGTACACAATACACATTTGAAGAGACTGTGCAGATATTTGCTTAACATTTTGGTCCAATTTAGCATAGTAGTGTGCCCTATCTTTCAGACTACAGGCATAACAGTTTTGACCACAGGTCAGATTGTTCTGGCATAGACATTTGTAGTTTCAGACTTCTTACCTTTCAAAGCTATACTGCCACTGCCAGAACTGCTGTGATATCACTGTGTAAAAGTCTGTGGGTGGAGATTTCATGAATGTCGCCATGTGGGGCCTTTGCCATGCACTTCTGAATGGTTTTCTACAGCTCATGTGCAGGGTGAGGCTGGGGTTGGGTATGGGACCCCCATTCTGACATCCATGCATGTGACCTATGACCCCCAGTTATTTGGCTCACCACATAAACTGCAGTTGTATTTGTCAACCAGGGTGGTACTGTATGATGTGGATAGGCCAGTACTGGGAATACACTTCTTGCTGTACCACAGAGCTGCCAGTTGTCTTCTGCTATCCCAGTAAGCCACCCCATTCCATTGCATGCTTGAATCAATACCATAGAAATGCTATCAGAACATTTAACTCTATTCATTAACTTTGTTAAGGAGACTGACTTACGTTATGCCTGAGGCTGTTGTGAGGATGGTGCTTGAGGGCTAACTATGTCAGATGCAAATAGTACACTGCCTATACATGGTAGGGTATAGGTTGTGTGTTGTTTGGCATCTAATTTACTGTATGTGTGAGTCAGTGAGAGAGAGATCAGTCCCTTGGGTCTTACAATGTCAGTGTATGTGCTATGCATTGCCTCTTTGCCAAAGATAGGGCATACTGGGCACATCTCCATCTGCCTAAAGGGACAGGCTCAGGATATTCCTCCTCTGAGTCCCTCTGTGCCTGTGGAGACCTTGGCAATGGTGGGGGCTGTGTGGCCCTTCCCCATTTTGTTCCTGCTGCAGCTGTTTCTGCAGGATCACATTGTGTAGCATGGCACATACTATGAACATGTGTGCACATGTGGCTGGAGCGTACTGCAAGGCTCCACTGAATATGTCAAGGCAGTGGAACCATGACTTGAGCATCCCAAACACATGGTCTGTAATGATCCTGGTTTGTGCATGTGCCTCATTATGGCATTCTTGTGTGGGTGTGTGTGTGTCTGTGTGCATATTTCAGATGGGTGTCATCATCCACAATGCCAGTGTGTAGCCAGTATCCCCCACCAGATGGCCATATGGGATATCCCCCGTGATTGCTTCCAAGGCTGCCAGCACACACATTCATGATAATACCCTGGGCATCACACATGACCTGGCAGTTGATGGAGTGGAACCCCTTGTGGTTTAGGTAGACCTTACCCTGGTCACCGGTTGGTGCTTTGATGTGGATGTGTATGCAGTCTATGGTAACCAGTACCTCCAGGTATTCTGCTACATGGTGGAAGAGATGCATATTTCTGATCCTCTCCTCACAGTTGATGGGGAAGTAAATGTGCTCAGTGGCATGCAGTCGCATGGCATCCAGGAACTGGTGGAGTATCCTGGATGCAGATGCTTGTGAGACTCCCACTGTATCCCCAGTTGGTCTTTGGAAAGTACCTGTAGCTAGTATTCTTAAGGCTACACATACCTTCATATCCACCAGGATGGGTTCCTCTCTGTTGGTTGTGGGTCTGAGCCGAGGCTGGCATAGCTCAACAAGTTGCTGACGTATGTTCCTGTCCACCCTGCAGTGCTCTACTATCTCCAGATCATGTAGCCCCTGGTAGTTTACCCTGTGTCTGAACACTCTTCTTCTCCTCCTTGGTCTGAGTTGGTTGTCAGCATTACCCTCCTCACCACGCTCAGTCTCTAGCATATACTGATAGATCAAAGCAACAGCAGCCCCTAGCATGTTTTGTTAGTTTTGTCAGTTTAAAATTCCCCCGAATGTGTACACCAGTGGTGTAGAGTTTGTGGGAAAAAACAGACTGAATGGTGTTTGCACAGTTTATAATAGTGTGCTGGGCTGCTGCCTGTATAATTGGTTGATTCTGATACATTCCACCGGCCAACTGTGGTTATTCTCCTTGATTGCCTTCCTTCTACAGTTTTCTCTTCCCACTTCCTCTGTTTAAGCCCTGGTGCATTCCCAGTGCTCAAATGTAAACAGTTCTGCTATTCCCTGTGTTTTTTTCTTTCTTTTTTTTTTTTTTTTTTTTTTTTGTTTTAGGTCTGGTGTGTGCCACGCACACCTGTTTAGCTAGAGTAAACACATTTAAGCAGAACTGGCCCTCCCTGGGTGCAAACATCCTCTGCATTTCATGGAATAGGAAAATACAGCCTCAGGCACACCCCCTTCCTTAGCTGTGCTTAGCTAAGGGCAAACATTGGCCACTGAGCTCCAATGTGCTTACAGCAAGCATGACACACACTCTTTTCATGTTAGCTGCTCCTTCTGTCTACACCATGGTGTTAGAGCACCTACACGATTAGGTGCAGTCTGATACTTAGAAGAAATTTGTGATTCAGTATAAATCCCCTCATTTGCATACAGCACTGCCTTCCTCCTGAGTTACTACACTTACACTGAGCCTTTCCCCTTAGCAACCACTGTTCCCTGGTATTGTTTTCATTCTGTATGCCACTGACTATAAAGGCAAAATGTAGATTTCTCTCAAAATTGATTTTCCCCATTTTTTTTAAAATTTTCGGCACAATCCTGTTTCCGAGCTGCTGCCCTATGCTTAAATGGCCAAGATCGGCCAAAAAAAAGAAAGTTTTATTTAAAAAAATTTAAACTATTTTTTATGTTAATGGCCATATATTTGGCCATTGGCATGGCTAATAAATGGAATACATGCTTTATTTGGGGCTGTCATGCCTCCATTTTCTTATTTGCAGAAATGTATTTGGCTAGTAACGGAATACATTTCTGCAAGTTACACTATTCCTGCACGAACACCTGCCTGCTTGCTGAATCGCTAATTCACTTCATTTGCATGGTTTTCTCCTACAAATAAGGTAATTAGCATAAGGCAATGGTGTTTGTGCAGGAATAGTGTGGGATCTCTCATGTACGTCCCGGGAGCTCTATACTGAATTGCTTGGTGGACATATTGTGTGCAGCAGCTCCTGCACTATCCCTGCACATCATGCAGGTCTTGATGAATCCCGGGGCTTGTCTTAAAACAATAGAAAGAATTTGCTCGTCCAGACACCCTGTCTCTGAGCTTGAGATCAAACACAGTGGTAATTCCTTACTTAACAACTTTCTTCCATCAGGGTCACTGTGATTATATTTTTGAAGGTCAGCATATAACTCAGTTTTCTTACATTTAGTTTTCTTACATTTGTAAAAACAAGCCTGTGGATTATGTTAATATTTACAATGACATAGAATTATCTACAAAATTCTATCTAGCTAGGCTGGCAGCCATCACACCTACATCTGCCTATAGGGACATCAACAGGGGGTTCCTCCTCCGAGTCTTCCTGTGACTGTGGCTGTGGTGGCCTAGGCACTTTTGGGAAGCTGTGTATACCTTCCCTTTGTTGATCCTGCTGCAGCTGTTTCCACAGGATCATATTGTGTAGCATAGCACATACTGTGAATCTATGTGAACATGTGGCCGGGGAATACTTCAGGGCTCCACCAGATATATCTCGGCACTGGAACTGTGACTTCAGAAGCCCAAACACATGCTCTATGATGTTCCTAGTATGTGAGTGTGCCTCATTATGACATTCTTCTGTGGGTGTGCATGCATTTCTGATGGGTGTCATCATCCAAGGTTCCAGGGCATAGCCAGCATCCTCCATTTAATGGCCAGGTGGGATGTATTCCATAGCAATCATTTAGTACAGCTATGATGTTGTATCAGATATGGGAGTCATGATAATTACCAGAGCTGCCAGCACACACATTCAGAATAATCCCCTGGGTATTGCATATAACTTGGCAGTTGATGAAGTGGTATGCCTTGTGGTTAAAGTAGATTCTACCCTGCTCACCAGCTGGTGTCTTGATGTGTACCTGAAAACCCAGTACTTCAGGGTAGTGTGCTACATGGTAGAAGTGTTGCATATTGCTGGCCCTCCCCTCGGGGGAGAGGGGAAAATATATGTTCACTGGCATGTTGTAGCATAGCATCCAGGAACTGGTGGAGTATCCTGGATGCAGATACGTGTGACATCCCTATCATGTCCCCAGGTGGTCTTTGAAAAGTACCTGTAACTAGTATCCTATGTGCTTCACATACCTTTGTTTCCACTGGGATGTGTTCCCCTGTGTTGGCTCAGGCTCTGAGTTGAAGGCAGCAAAGCTCTGTGAGTTCTTATGATATGTCCCTGACCACTCTGTAGCACTCTACAATCTCCAGTTCATGTAGCTCCTGCAAGGTTACCCTGGGTCTGAACATGCTTCTTCTTCTCAGCCTAGGCCTATTGTCAGCAGCACTGACTTCAACATCTAGCACATACAGATGTAGCAGACCTGCAGCAGCCCCTAGTGTTATCTAAGTTAAAATTCCCAAGTCTGTACTCCAATGGTCCAAAGTATTGGGGGAAAATCAGAATGTAGGGTGTATGCATACTTTATACAGGTCTGCTGTAGGTCCACCATGTGTTATTGGTAATTATACCATGACCCCCCATTAATATTCCAAAACGTGCACGCTGATTGGTCAGCGTGCACGTTGTAAATCGACTTATACTAATGGCAAAAGGTCCGGTCGCCCGGACTTTTTCCATTAGTATAAGTCTCTTTTAAAACACTGTCTCGCTATGTTAAAAGAGTTTAACATAGCGACACAGGTTTAAAAAAAGCAACGGAGATCTCCGTTGCTTTTTTTAAAGCTGTCTCGCTATGTTAAACTCCTTTAACATAGCGACACAGTGTGTAAAAAGCAACGGAGATCTTGGGTTTCCATTGCTTATTTTAAAGCTGTCTCGCTATGTTAAACCCATTTAACATAGCGAGACAGGTTTAAAAAAAAAAGCAACGGAGAAAGCAAGATCTCCGTTGCTTTTTACTGTCTTGCTATGTTAAATGGGTTTAACATAGCGAGACAGCTTTAAAATAAGCAACGGACATCTCCGTTGCTTATTTTAAAGCTGTCTCGCTATGTTAAACCCATTTAACATAGCGAAACAGTAAAAAGCAACGGAGATCTTGCTTTCTCCGTTGCTTTTGGCCACAGCTCTGATGTACTGCGTAGGCATGCGCAGTACATCAGAACTGCCACGGATACCAGACAGCTGCGGAAGGGCAGCAAAGAGGCATTATACAATGCCATTATTTAAGAAAAGTAATTATTTATTTTCTTAAATAATGTCATAGTATAATAGCCAACCGTGGGTAAATCCTGCATTACCCACACCCAGGCATGGGTTATTGCTATATTATTATGCATTTCACCTGCCTAGATTGTAATTAACAAGATTTAATGGCCCTACTTTATTGTGTGATGTTGCGCTATGGGCTGCATCATGCAGCATAGCTTATACAAAAGTCAGAAAATCAATAACTGCATATATCTGTTTTTTATTGCTTGCTGCCCACATCATCTCTGTGACCTAGGTGGTCTTTCCATGTGAATACACTCAGCTGTGCATCGAGCAACACAAACACGTGCACCAGGAATTAAAAAATCCAAAAGGCAATGGGACACACACCCCTTCTAGCATCCACATCCAGTGGAAATATCAACATGGTGTGGGAGCCTACATGAAGTGGATATATGGACACACTTACTCCTTTTTACTGTTCAAGACATCCAGCTCATTTGCATACATATCCATGCTCACAGCCTGGAAACTACACAGTTCATAGCAATATGACCTGGGCAACAGCACCATTGCACCATTGTATGTACCAGATGCAACATCCTATAATATGTTTCTGACAAATATCATAAAATTATTTTTTTTCCTCTTTTTTTTTTTTTTTTTTTTTTTTATTTTCAATTAAGTATGTTTGCACACTGCAGCCCATAGCACAAACATGCCAAAAGTATTAAAATATATATTTATTTTTACATATTCCCTTCCTTTTTCAGATATCCACAATGTACATTGTGAACATATATGTATGTGTTCTAAAATTTCCTGGGGTGTTATGTCCATATTTCTAATGTTTTACATCCACTTCTGTCCATATAGACGCCTGTACGTGGAAAAAGGTTTGCATACACTAGGGACACGGGGTGTACATGGATGCCTTTCTTCTTGTTGGATCACTCCACCTTGGCCATTTGCATAAGATTCATCTGTTTATTAGGTAATTTGTATTACACAGAACTTTCTTTGTTACCGGGTGCTTGTGCGCTGCTAAGAGGTGCTTACTGAATCTAAAAATGTTCATTCTCGTGTACTATCGTGGCACGATGCGTACACAAAGAAAAAGTCATGTAGGCTTTACTGAACTCTCCCCATAGTCAAATCACTGGGTATATACTTATGTTGACTGCATGAAGTTTGTCACAATTCCATTTTCTACCGTTTGTTTTGTCATTTATTCTATAATATGAAGACAAGCACATGCTTACATGTGAGAAACTTGCTTTGATGCACATAAGATGAAATGTTTACCACATATATTTACTTCAGGTAATACAAATAATAGTTGAGGAGTGTCTGGTTTAATTAAAACAGTGTATCCACTTAACATGTTACAGATCAATAACTACTCAGGAGAAGCTTATTTTAGGAGAATGAGTCAGTCTACTCTTTCCATGCTCTTCAGTGCTGACTTCAGTGTACTTACTATGTCACAACAAAGGAAGTTTTTTATCCCTTCACCTCCTTCTCATTTTGCCTGATTTCTCAAACCTTAGTGCTTCTGTAAAAAAGCAGCAATATTTACAGAAATTTCAACGGGGATTTCAGTTTCATCATCATCATCATTATCCATCTCCTTTTCCCAATTGCTACATGTGGTCGGGGTGTCAGGTCAACTGCCTCCATCTCTCTAGATTCAATACAACTCTCCTACCATCTTTGACAGTCAGATCTTCTCTCACTCGATACATCCATCTATTTGCTGAACACCCTCATTTCCTCTTGCCTTCTTCTAGACTTTCCCAAATCTCCTTCACCAGATTATTTTCTGCTTTCCTACACTTGTGCCTGAACCATAGTCATCTGGTCTCCTTGATCATTTCTGCAGTTGGTGCTAGGTAGTTGCAAGTCCAGGAGTTATTTAGGTGGGAAATAAGATGTTTTTTGAAGATGGTTTTGTTAGGTTGTACCCTGACTGGTGTTGCTAAATGAGTTTTATTCTTTCTTGACTCCCTTACTAATAAACTTCTGTGTGACTCCTTCTGACCTCCATTGGGCAAACTATTCACTCAGATCAACACCTACTCTCTCAAATATCATGAAGAAAATACAGCTTTTTAGACCTTCCTTTAACCTTTTCATGAGAAAAAAATCATTCTAAAACTGGTTCCTGTAAAGTGAAACTGCCTTCTGGAGAAAAAAGACAACTTTTCTCATTTTCAAAAGCAATTCAAGCTACACCTACAAAAAACAGTCATACTGGTTCTGCTTTATGAATAATGTCTGTGGATACTAACACTAGCTGTTATTACAACACTTTACTCTTATGCAGTTGACTTGCTATGTTATCCAGTCAACTGCCTTTGCTATGTCTTTTTCAAAAGGCACTGTCATTGTATGTGTTTACTGGGGGTTAAATATTTGTTACTGTGTTTGTTATGGAACTTCCGGTGTTATATCCCGTTTAAATTATGACAACTAGCATATATGTATTTATGTCTTGTTTGTATTTGTCTATGGCTCATTGATGTGATGAAATGTAACTTAAAAGGGTCCTTAGACTAACACACACAGCAGATCATCAAATTTAAATAAATAAGCTATAAGGACATTAATAAAACACTAATGTGATGCATGTGACTCATACTTTGCTATGTGTGTATCACTGTAAACTATGAACAAATCTGTAACTATTTTATCAAGGCAGTTATTTATATGTTTAATATGTATATATTTTGTATGCATCAGTTAGAGCTATGGTGAAAAGAAAAAAAGTGCATTCCATCAACCCCAAGTTGTTAAAAACAAAATGTCTTCAATTTAGTATTTAGAAATCCTAATTCTAAAAACTACAGCTTTAAAAGTAGACTCATCCATTGAGCAGAGCCATTCTGTAGAGCTCCCATGCTGCTTTTATTTATAACATTCCCACACAGTGCTACAACCTTGGGGATCCAGTATCTGTCAGCAACCTTGGGGATCCAGTATCTGTCAGCAACCTTGGGGATCCAGTAGCTATCAGCAACCTTGGGGATCCAGTATCTGTCAGCAACCTTGGGGATCCAGTATCTGTCAGCAACGGAGGACATGGTCAACAGTCTAGTTGGTTTGTCAGTGATGAACTGCAGCTGTCCATCTTAGGTTTTCAGATATTGGTTAAAACTTTATCCACTCCCTTAGATCCTTTTTAGGCAATTCCAATAAGACAAAATTGGCAACATAGTAAAAAAGTCTCCAAGCAACCTTAGGGTGTTACTGCTCAATGCTAGGAGCCCAAACAAACAAATAAACAAGCTACTCCACACCCTTCAAGCCCTCTGCACTTTTGTAAATCCATGGAATGAAATATAAAGGAAATGATAAGCAACGACACTGGGAAATTACAGACAATGTACCACCCCAGTCTGGTTTTGTTAAGGCAAGGTCATGTTTATTTAACTTGGTAGACCTCTCTTAGAGGATCACCAAGGCAATGGATGAGATAAACTGTACATACTTGCATATCTTGACTGAGCCAATGCATTTGGTGCAATACCCCACTCACATAATGCTAACAAACTCTCTGAGCTAGGTATAAATTCATACATAACTTGCTGGATTGTGAGCTGGCTCACAGACAGCAACCAAGAAGTCAAGATCAGTGAGAGCACCTCCACTAAGAGACTAGTCAGCAGTACCCAGGGCTCCATGCTGGGCCCACTCTTATTTGTAATCCAATCCAGTCTGGGATAATGTTCAAGGCCTCTGGCTCACCATGTTCGTAGATGAATGCAAATTGTGAGCTATTATAGATTCCTCCCAAAGCACCAACATCTTTCAAGAGGGTTTAATACAGACAAATGACTAGTGCCAAAGCCATGGCCTAAAACTCAATGCAAAAAAAAATGCATTATAATGCCTCTTGGGAAACTGTTAACCCAAGTTTATTACTCCATCGATAAAACACCCCTAAGAGTCGACCCAGTACAACATGGGAACATATGTAGACAGCAATCTGGTCTTTGACCAACATGTAGCTAAGATAGTAAGAAAATCATTCTATGTTGCCCAACTCATGGGTAAGAATATGCCATCCAGGTTCAAAGAAGTTATAGTAACACTCTACTTGGCCTTCATCACAGCTATCCTTCAAGAAAATGCCGGCTTTGGCATTTATCTAACCAGACACTTGTGACAGTTGAAATGCCCACAAAGGTTTCTCACTAGGAGAATGCAAGACATGAACACCCTATCCTACACTGATCACCTAAGGCTCTATCTCTGTATTAAGTCTCCTACAGGGTGCTGACAGTGAATCTTTGTCTGACTTAAAGAGCTTCTCAGATCCAGCCTTGATGGTTCTGCTGCACATGTGCAAAACAAACAACACCAGAAACACTAGATCCAGGGATCTGAACTTCACTTATGACATAAGCAGAATGTGCTGGATAGACAGGTATGATTCCCAAAGGATTCCTGTGCTATGGAATAGGCTTCCCATCCATATAAAAGAGCTCATCCCTGACCTTAGTCAAATGAAACCTTGACAATTGGATGGGAAATCTTAAATTCTTCCCTGGTCTGGTTGACATTATTATTCTGACTAACACACCTCCAACAAATCATTAGTCACCTCCCTACTAATATGCCCCCCCCCACTGCATAGAAGTCTACGGTACTCGGGACTAAATAGTTTGGGGTGCATGTATAGGCTTGTAAGCACTCTAGTGGTTGTTAGCCTAACAGCAACCTATGAACTAGTTACATTATACTACAGATGTAAATAGCAAAGCTTCCAGCAAGAACCACTGGTTTTAATAATGTAATAATCATCATGACCTTTAAAACACTTTGCATATGAGAAATCCATGTTTTATTACTGCAGTATCAGCTAAACACAGTTTAGTGAACTTTGCTTTGATATCCTGCAGCAGTTGTTTATTGGCCTGTTAATTTTCTAGACTTATGCAAACAGTACATCTCTAAGTATGTCTCCGTTAACTTCCTTATTTATGCTCACATCTGCAAATGACTATTATGTATTGAAAACTGAATGTAAAAGCTGCTTTTTAGGCGCAGCCCTGTAGCAAAAAGGGATACAGCCCTGATTACATCTCAAGAGACCTGAGTTAGATTAGTGGCTCAGGCAGTGAAAGGGTTGGAGAGAGTGAGCACCTGTTGCCAGCTCAACCATACTGGGGAGATGGAGTTGATAAGTCCCTCTACTGGTCATGTGGTGGAATAGCAAGTTGCAGCTCTGGGAGGCATGAAAAGCACATCCTGCATAAACCAGTAATGGAGGCAGTCATACCTCTCAACTGTCCCTGATTTTAACTCAAATTTTAACTCTGTCCCTCTTAATCCCTCCTAAAACTAGTGATTTTTGGAGGAAAGGTGGTGAATTACCCTTAATTAATAATGACAATAATTCAGAGTTATAAACTTCTTTTACTTCAGAAAATGTGTATTAATTCATATGCTCTGATTTTGTCAATGTTTCAAGTTAATAGCACTAATATTTTAAAAGTGCCCCCGACTGTCCCTGATTTTTTCTTGACTTGTCCCTGATTCTGTTGAAATTTGTCCCCAGTTGGTTGAGAGGTCTGGAGGCAGTCCAGGATCTTGTAAGATGCTGGTTGACTACTTTATGACATGCAGAATAGTTAGTAACTGGATGACTTATTTGCTAAAATCACACTAGTGTGAGAAGCTTGCCTTAGAGAAAAGTATTAGGGCTGACTCACATGATGTCCTCACTACCCGCTCCCTACACCCAGCTCTTGTACCAGGAGAATAACTGGGCCAGTAGGACTCTATGTCTCAGGCCAGGAACAAACAAGATGTTGGGCTCTCACTTGCTTCTTGCTGTCAAAGGAAAAAATGAATAGGCCAGTAAGATGTATGTAATGAGGAGCTACTGGTGTATTGGGGGGGGTCATTCAGGCTAAATATAAAAACAGGTTTCTTGCTAGAGTCATAGTGGTACAGATGTAAAAACTTAAAAGGAAACAGAATATTTTTTTTCAAAATCATTCTCACCAGCTGCCTTGATAACATAATAGCTTGTAAAAATAATTGGTATCAAATTTTACTTCCGTCTGACTCAGTATGCTGTCTATTAGATTTGCAACCAGTTTACATAGCGGTGCCAGAGTAGCATTTACAGCAGTCTTTCAAAAGTACACCTCAGAACCATTTCTAAATGCTTTTACTGAGCTCTGCATCTTCAGCTAATGAAATAAAGTGATTTATATTGGTTATATTTATAATCAAAAGTTTGATGAGACTTAAAGTCTGCAACCCCCTAGTAGGGTTCTGTAAGGATCTTTTGGCAAACAAACTGACAATAGAACTCACTCGTTATTCTGTTTCCTGAAGCTAGGATTTAAAGGTTGTTAAATTAACCTAAATAAACTTTTTTTTACAAGTAAACAATCCAAATTCCTTACTTCCTTAAGTCTGATGGGGAAATCAGATGTGAAATGAGTTTCCCATACCTGTCTAGCCACTTACTGTGGACAGATTGCAATGTTAGCTATTGCCATGCCCAAAGTACTAATCAGATATATGTAGTCATCCTGTGCTAGCAATTTGTTTGTTTGTTTGTTCCCATCAGACTCCTGGGGTGCAGCAGGACCATACTGTGATCTAAGTGGGAAAGGAAGCCGTAGAATTGCTTCTTGACACAGAAGACTGCAACCATTAGCTTTAAAAAAATATTTTTATTTCTGTGAGGCCTGTTTAATGCAGTACAAAAACTCCATTTCTGTTTTAATAGCACTGATACACAGTATTTCTCTTAACTGACATTTATAAAAGAGCCCTGCTTGAGTACTTGTTTTTTAGTGAAATGAAGATATTGGTAAGTTCGCACTCTGTCTACCTCAGCTCCATGTTATTCAAAATACTTGTCAATACTGGTCTGCTTATTTGAAAGGATATGATGAGTTACAGTGAGGAACAGTCAAAGCATATAAAGAGGAGTTACATTTTCAGGAATTTACACTAGTCTTAAGAGAAGCAGCTTGCTCTGATCACCCACATGACAAGAATACTCAGTTAAGAGTCACTGGGGTTCTTGAGGCCTTGATCCTGTAGCTTCTCACACTGGTGTGAGTTTATCAAATGAGTCATGTAGCCTCTAAATATGCTGCAGGTCATGGAGTGGTCAAGCAGCACCTGTACTCACTGGCATGAAATGGTCAAGGGTTCAGTTCTCACTCACTCTGCCTGTAGTAGTCCAATAATGTGTTACCACATAAGAACCCTAAGCTACATTCAGTGTAGTATATTAAAGTAAGTATATAGTGATGCATTTAGCTCTTTGACAAATCCATGTACTGCATCAACCTGATGCTTTTCTTGCTTGTTTTCTTTCAGTATGAATGCAGAATTAGCCTTTTTATTCACCATTTATTATACAATTCAGTATAAAAGTCTAAATAGTCTTGTACTTTCTATGTTAACAGATAACTAAATAAAGAAATCCTTCCTCCTTTAGAGCAATCAGAGAACATTCATATCAAGTTTCTGTACAACTCTGCCAATATCTAGGGACTGGTACATCACTCCCGAAACCTTCAGAATTAGATCACTGAGTTATCAGCATCATTAAGCAAATAGCCAGTTCACACACCTAGTATGTACCTCAGAGGTCCAAGGAAGGAGGGAAAATATGATGAGTCTTTATATGTATGATTAGGCATTCATTGCTTAAGCCTAAGTGTTTTCCATAAAACAGTAACTTACCCTGTGGATTAAAATATATCACCAGTATTACTTAAAAAAACATAGTAAATAATAAAAAAGAGCTAATTTAAATATGTAAATAAAAAATTAAAGTTTCAAAGGCAGAGAAGATATCTCTATTAGGATTGTTGTAGACTCTTCCTAAATAAATGGTATCTTAGGAATCTTCTAAAGAAGGTCTTTGATTTGCGCATTAATCAGGGGACAGAAACAGATGCCAAATGATTAACACGTGGTAGCCAAATGTAATCTTACCAGCTGTGTCAAGTCAGACCTTTGGAACAGCTAGTAGCCTGACAACATGAGTTGCCTACCAGGGATATAAGGTCACATCAGCTTTTGTAAATAGGCAGAACCAAGATCATGCAGAGTTTGGAAAGTAAGAATAAAAGTCATACAGACACACCTGGCTGCAATGTGCATTCAGAGCAGATCTTTACATAGGTGTGACATTAGGATATATCTGAGTTATGCAAGTCAACAACTTAGCTATAGAATTATGAACCTGATTGAAGCAGGTTAGGTCAGAAGTTATGCAACAATTATAAGTGCTTTTTTATTTTATTTCTGGAGAGTTATTGCTACTTGTGAAGACTGAAGAGTACAGAGTGCCCTTTTAAAATAAAATTATCCTAACATTTTCTTTTTATTCTTTAAATGCATCTTATATGTCAAACTGCAGTACCCTTGGACCATGAGCTGTAAATTATCTTACCATTTGTTATGAGTGAATTTAGAGAAAAAAAAAACATTTACCCAACCTATCATACAAGCAGCAAACTGTCCTTCAAGTTTAGGCAATATTGCAGGCAGTTTCCCAGATCATGAAAATCTATGACAAAGGTTTCAGTTGTTTTAATTAACTTTATATTGTGACGGAGGTTTCAGTTGTTTTAACTAACTTTAAATTGTGACGAAGGTTTCAGTTGTTTTAACTAACTTTATATTGTGACGAAGGTTTCAGTTGTTTTAACTAACTTTATATTGTGACGAAGGTTTCAGTTGTTTTAACTAACTTTATATTGTGACGAAGGTTTCAGTTGTTTTAACTAACTTTATATTGTGACGAAGGTTTCAGTTGTTTTAACTAACTTTATATTGTGACGGAGGTTTCAGTTGTTTTAACTAACTTTATATTGTGATGGAGGTTTCAGTTGTTTTAACTAACTTTAAATTGTGACGAAGGTTTCAGTTGTTTTAACTAACTTTATATTGTGACGAAGGTTTCAGTTGTTTTAACTAACTTTATATTGTGACGAAGGTTTCAGTTGTTTTAACTAACTTTATATTGTGACGAAGGTTTCAGTTGTTTTAACTAACTTTATATTGTGACGGAGGTTTCAGTTGTTTTAACTAACTTTATATTGTGACGGAGGTTTCAGTTGTTTTAACTAACTTTAAATTGTGACGAAGGTTTCAGTTGTTTTAACTAACTTTAAATTGTGACGAAGGTTTCAGTTGTTTTAACTAACTTTATATTGTGACGAAGGTTTCAGTTGTTTTAACTAACTTTATATTGTGACGAAGGTTTCAGTTGTTTTAACTAACTTTATATTGTGACGGAGGTTTCAGTTGTTTTAACTAACTTTATATTGTGACGGAGGTTTCAGTTGTTTTAACTAACTTTATATTGTGACGAAGGTTTCAGTTGTTTTAACTAACTTTATATTGTGACGAAGGTTTCAGTTGTTTTAACTAACTTTATATTGTGACGAAGGTTTCAGTTGTTTTAACTAACTTTATATTGTGACGAAGGTTTCAGTTGTTTTAACTAACTTTATATTGTGACGGAGGTTTCAGTTGTTTTAACTAACTTTATATTGTGACGGAGGTTTCAGTTGTTTTAACTAACTTTATATTGTGACGAAGGTTTCAGTTGTTTTAACTAACTTTATATTGTGACGGAGGTTTCAGTTGTTTTAACTAACTTTATATTGTGACGGAGGTTTCAGTTGTTTTAACTAACTTTATATTGTGACGAAGGTTTCAGTTGTTTTAACTAACTTTATATTGTGACTAAGGTTTCAGTTGTTTTAACTAACTATATTGTGGTTTCAGTTGTTTTAACTAACTTTATATTGTGACGAAGGTTTCAGTTGTTTTAACTAACTTTATATTGTGACGAAGGTTTCAGTTGTTTTAACTAACTTTATATTGTGACGAAGGTTTCAGTTGTTTTAACTAACTTTATATTGTGACGGAGGTTTCAGTTGTTTTAACTAACTTTATATTGTGACGGAGGTTTCAGTTGTTTTAACTAACTTTATATTGTGACGAAGGTTTCAGTTGTTTTAACTAACTTTATATTGTGACGAAGGTTTCAGTTGTTTTAACTAACTTTATATTGTGACGGAGGTTTCAGTTGTTTTAACTAACTTTATATTGTGACGAAGGTTTCAGTTGTTTTAACTAACTTTATATTGTGACGGAGGTTTCAGTTGTTTTAACTAACTTTATATTGTGACGAAGGTTTCAGTTGTTTTAACTAACTTTATATTGTGTGAAGGTTTCAGTTGTTTTAACTAACTTTATATTGTGACGGAGGTTTCAGTTGTTTTAACTAACTTTATATTGTGACGGAGGTTTCAGTTGTTTTAACTAACTTTATATTGTGACGAAGGTTTCAGTTGTTTTAACTAACTTTATATTGTGACGGAGGTTTCAGTTGTTTTAACTAACTTTATATTGTGACGGAGGTTTCAGTTGTTTTAACTAACTTTATATTGTGACGGAGGTTTCAGTTGTTTTAACTAACTTTATATTGTGACGAAGGTTTCAGTTGTTTTAACTAACTTTATATTGTGACGAAGGTTTCAGTTGTTTTAACTAACTTTATATTGTGACGGAGGTTTCAGTTGTTTTAACTAACTTTATATTGTGACGAAGGTTTCAGTTGTTTTAACTAACTTTATATTGTGACGAAGGTTTCAGTTGTTTTAACTAACTTTATATTGTGACGAAGGTTTCAGTTGTTTTAACTAACTTTATATTGTGACGAAGGTTTCAGTTGTTTTAACTAACTTTATATTGTGACGGAGGTTTCAGTTGTTTTAACTAACTTTATATTGTGACGGAGGTTTCAGTTGTTTTAACTAACTTTATATTGTGACGAAGGTTTCAGTTGTTTTAACTAACTTTAAATTGAGCACTAGTAATGGAAAGCTACAGGTATATATATATCAGTGGGCAGAGTGGGAAATATTAACAGTTTATTGACTGATAAAGAAAAAAAAACTCAGTTTGAAACCTTCACACGTGTGAGTTCAAAAATGCAGCGTAGACATAATATCCAAGATATTTTATTGTAATCCACTCTGTCAACTGCTTTCGTCCCTCCACACTTAATACTGGGACTTCATCAGAACAAACAGTATAAATACAACTTCCTTATAAACCCTACCCAATTAACTAATATTGCCAACTCATCAACTTTTAAACATATATGCTACTATAAAACCTTTAAAATAAGATTGTCATATTACTTTTATATACCCAGAACAATTCCATTCAAATATAAATGTGATCATGCATTTGAAACAGAAACAATACATTTTAAAACCATGTCAGAGAACAAAAAAATGATAGAAAAAGATACCATACCCTTACCTCTTGAATAAATACTCGATTAGCCCCTAATGCCTGTTCTAAATAACAACTTGAGAAATCACAATTCTAATGCTCTCTTCTTTAGAATAGGGAGTATGGAAATGTTCCTGTAAATTCAAAATATGATGAAATACTATACAGGTAGTCTAAAAATGACACATTGTGTTGATTCTTGACCTTCCATATAATAAGTATATCATCCAAAAACCAGAAATAGCCAATCCAATTAGTAAAAAATACACTATTTAACACATGCCTAGCCTCCCAAGCATGAAGGACCAAGTTTGCATAGATGGGTGCACAGCTTGCACCCATCGCTACCCCCTTTCAATTGTTTGAAATAAACCCCTTCAAAGTTAAAATAATTGTTGTCCAAAATAACCTCCATAACTAACCTTATAAAATTAATTAGTGTCTCATCTAGGTTGGTAAGCTTACGGATTGCCTCATGAAATAATTCTAATCCCTCTTGGTGGGGAATAGAAGTAAATAAATCCTTAATATCTATTGCAGAGAAGAAACACTGGTCCGTATACCAATCTTGTTCAATTTTGGACAGCAGATGCCAATAGTCTTTTAACAAATAATTCAGGGATGCTATTGCATTTTTCAACACTCTATCTACAAATACCTCTAATGAATAAGTTGGACCATTTTGTGCAGAAATAATGACTCTAAATGAGGGTTGGGTCACACATTTGTGAACTTTCGGTATCCCAAATGCTACTAGGATTAATAGATTATCTGACTTTAAAAATTCATATACTTCTTCTGATATGACATTTTGAAAAAGTGATTCTTCTAATAATAGTTGCATTTTCCTATGTGCAATATAAATCTCATTTCTTAATGCCTCATGATAGTTATTTGTGTCATAAAAATTTCAAACATATTGTTAACATAGTCCATTTTAGTAAATAAGACCACCCTCACCTTTATCTGGTTTCATCACCCTTAATTCTTCATCTTCCCAAATCATTTTTATAAGATCCATCTCTTCCTTAGTTATATTATTCATTTTTATAAGCTCCATCTCTTCCTTAGTTATATTACAACACTTATTATTTTTCTTATTTTCAGTACTTAATGAAGAATAAATGTCTGCTGAACAAGCCCCGTCAAATGCTGAAATCAGTGGGTGGGGGGTTAAAACAACTCTTCTTTCTTAAACTTGACCCATAGTTGTTTTTATTATCTAACGTCTGTCCCTTAAAAAATACTTTGAGGTTTAACCTTCTAGTAAAAAACTTTAATTCAGTGATATCTACCACATTTAAACTATGTGAAGGCACGAAATTAAAGCCTTTTTCAAACAGTGAAAAAAAGTTCTTGTCTATAGTTAAATCTGTGTAGTTAAAAATATTAAGACCTCTGTAGGACAGAACCTTGCCCTCACTACGAACAACAATCTTCTCGGGGGAACTATTGCTAGAAATAAAAGAATTCCAATGACAAGTAAGATTAAATGCTGTCCAACCCCCCCAGGTTTAAATGAAAACATTTCCATACTCCCTATTCTAAAGAAGAGAGCATTAGAATTGTGATTTCTCAAGATGTCAGTTAGAACAGGCATTAGGGGCTAATTGAGTATTTATTCAAGAGGTAAGGCTGTGGTATATTTCTCTACCATTTTTTGATTCCCTGACATGGTTTGAAAATTTATTGTTTCTGTTTGAAACTGAGCCTTGCATGCTCACATCTATATTTTTAGCAGTCACATATAAGTATGAATTGTTTTAATGGTACATGTGTAAACTATATATTTTAGAATGTATTTAGTATTCCAATTAATATACATTTTTATTTTTCAATAGGTGTATGTATGTATGTATATATAATTCTATTGCCATAAGATGCAGGAATTGTTCTGGGTATATAAAAGTAACATGACAATCTTATTTTAAAGTTTTTATGGTAGCATATATCTTTAAAAAGTTGATGAGTTGACAATATTAGTTGATTGGGTAGGGTTTATAAGGAAGTTGTATTTTTACTTTGTTTGTTCTGATAAAGTCCCGGTATTAAGTGTGGAGATACAAAAACTCTTGATGGAGTGAATTACAATAACATTTCTTGGATTTTATGACTACGCTGCATTTTTGAACTCATGTGTGAAGGTCTCAATTGAGGTTTTTTTCTTTATGGTTTATTTTTCCTCTTTTTCTTGTTGTTTTTTTTTTTTTAGTTTATTTACTGATGTATCATCAGAACTTTGTGCTAGTATTATTAATGTTGAACAAATTATGTTAACTGGCTCAGTGGGTGCCAGCACTCTTAATATGATTTGTTTGTTAAAAACATATATTCCTGTGTTTCCCTGTTTTGTAGCTATCATTGTGTAGATATTCCATTGTCTCTTATGATGCTAGTGCTGAATACTTAGACCACTGCATCGAAGGACACTTCTCTGAGTGAGGATATGGCAGCCTGCTTTTATTGCAAGTAACTTTTGCTGAGTTGCAGAGAGTAGTACTTCATATATCCTTTGCTTTATGCAGCTTGTGATCTGTCTATTTTCTTGATGTATTCCAGGTATGTTTTGTTTCACCCTAATTCCTTCCTCAATAAAAGTTTTTGACCTAAATCGCTATTAAAATCAACAAGTCTAGTACTTATTCATATAAAATGGTAGCAACTCATATAAATGCAGCATTCATTCTTTGTGCATCTCTGATGTCAAACACTCGGAAATGAATAGTCTTATCAATCAGAAGTGTGTCATGTATGACACTGTGTGCTGCAAGAAACCCATTCCTAAATGTATAATATCCTGTAAAAACCCATGGTGGTGGTGCTGCGGTAGCGTTATCACCTCACAGTAAGACGCTGTCCGATTCGATTCTCAGCTAGAGCGTCTTCCGCATGGAGACATGCGTGAATGGGCGTACCTTTGTTGAAGGTTGTGCATCAGGCCTGGCAAGCCGGTACATAAAAATCAACTGCCAATCATTAGTAAACCGGAGTTCCACTGTGGCGACCCCTAACCGGGAAAAGCCGAAAGACACAGTCTGACATATTTTACGCATAAAGTATTTTATTTGGGAATAACATTTGTTTATTCTGATTACATGCTTAGTGCAGGTCAGGGACACAGGAAGCTGCAGCCTACCAGAGCTTTCACAAGACACAAAGCAACTTATCAGTATGCCAATCCACAACAGGGTGCATTCCCACACTCAGTCTAACACAACACTGAAACCTAAAGGTAAACTTGAAAATGGCAGTTCACTTAAGGCACATATTTAAGATATGGGCGAGAAGAGGAGCACCTGACAAAACCCCATGTGGATACAGGGAAGTTGTACAGCCTCTTTACAGAAGCACATCAGCTGAAGGCAAAACTAGTGAAACATGCACTTTTTTTTCAGCAGGCTAGCAGGAACATCCAGCCTCCAGCTGTGGAACTGTGTTGTCTGTCCAGGTCTTCTTTTCTGGCTAGAGCAATGATGGACTTTTAGTCCTTGCATCCTGCCTATAACTCCTTCTATCTCTATTGTTCATTGCCTATATGACCAATTCAAACTCTATCCCTGTCAAGCAGGGACAGAAGTCAGGTAACACAGCAATGTCTTACAGTTTCACACATCAGGACACGTCCCACCTCTTTTCCTCACTGAGTGGAGGCCTGTCCAAGTCAATGCAAGCCTGTAAATGTCCCTGCATTTTGGGAGTAGAACAGCATGTAAAATAAACAGAGAAGGTCCAGTCTGGCAGCTCTTTTTTATTTTGCAAGTTGATGGCCGCAAAGCCCTAATTTTCCAAACACATTCTTACTTTTATGTCCTCAGGAATGCCATCCACTCCAAAGGGGTTCTCTGGTCTAACAGACAATCAGTATAAAGAACACCTTCAAACATGTATTTCTTCACCTTCCCCTGAAGGGAGATGAACATGCAACACCTCTTAGTCTTCTTCTTTCCTCACCTTTATGGGTCCATCTTCAGCAGGAGCCTGAGTTGCTAGTCACCTTTGGGTCACCTGGCCAGTCAGGACTTTAATCTTTTATCCCATCAGAGCTGCTTTAAACAACCCCTTTGGGTAGCTCCACTAAAACCTGCTCTACTTTACTGCCACAAATAATGAGCTATACACTATAATTCAAGTAGTTTGTTTCTTAATGGTTCTACCTGTTATTATGGAAAACCCACTTCACCGAACTTCAAAAAAACAGGACGACTTCTCAGATTAACAGAATTTTACTCCAGGAAAGGAACCATTTGTCCACTATGGTGAACTTTGCCCTTTTCCCCACTGTAGTGCAATCTCGGGTTTGATTTGCTTTGGTTTCTTTAATTCGATGTGGTGGTCAAGTGGCTCCTTTTGTGGTGTAAAATTCTGGTGATCTGAGAGTTTGTGAAAGTAAATGTTCAGCAAAGTCATTCCAGTTTTTTGAAGCTTAGCGAAGTGGGTTTTCAATAATAACAGGTAGCCCCTTCTTAATAGGTATGGTATGCATATCTGATATTGTGTGCTAGGCTGTGGAGTTTTCTTCTGTTTTCATTTATGCCACAGACACATATTTCTCCTTGGCTTATGCCTGATTTCATGAGTACATTTTTAGTTTCACCTTCTACTACACTATGAATACTTATTAATAGATAATGCTACTTTCATGTTCACATAAGGCAAACACAATATCTGAAATTATGTCCTTAATATGACAGTAGAATTTTGTAATGTATATTTAGACAGTACAAAACATTGTAGATATTTAACTTAAATATTATTAAATAGTGTACTTTAAGATAGTCAGCAAGAATTCTTTTCATGTAAGTTAATTGTCAAAATTATTGAAATATGAGAAGAAAAGTACTCCGTATTTACTGTCTTCCTAAAAATTATACATAATAAAATGTTTTTTCTTTGTGATCTGTATTCTCAATTGTAGTTACATATTACTTCCTACTAAATTAAAGCTATTTTTAGTTTGTAGTACAGAAAATATGTCGCTATTACATCTTGGAAATGAATATTCTTGGCAGTTTGCATTACAGTTATTTTCTATAGCATATTTCTTTAAGAGAAAGTTTAATTATGTAAATAAATACAACTAGTACTGTGAAACTGTTTAATTTGAACTTAGAAAAATAAAAGTGAAATTGTCTGTGGTGGCTCAGATCGGTTTTGTCTGTAATAGAAACAGTGCTCAAGGCTTCTGTGTCAAATAGGCAAAGTGGCTTCTGTAGTTTACTTTATGCTGATACAATCTACAACTCTGTACTGTACATTTGCTAGAAATGGAGAACGTGAACTTTTGTAGCATTCATATAGCAGTGACTACACTTAACTTTGGATGGTATCCTTTTGAAATGTATGCATTTTGGCATTTTAATAAAAAAACTATGGTGCTGACAAAGATTTTAGTCATTTGGCATGAGTGATTAAACAACAAAATATTTATGATCATAGTAGACAATTATAAAAACATGTTCCTAATACGTATGCATTTCCTGCCAGACTGGACATTCTCTGTTTATTTTAATGTGAGAAGAGACCTATGAAACAGCAGAACATTTATACTTAGCATCTGTTGATAATTAAGCAGTGACACACAACAGGACATGTCTCACCCCAAAGGTAGGTAAAAGCTTAAGGTGAAGCAATGGTTTTGACTTGATTGATGTAATTCTGTAGAGAGCTAATCTGCCTTACTGCTACTATACAATAGTTTCCATCTAATAGCATTTATTTATCCTTTGTTGACCACATTAGTCCCACTAGGCTAATAACCTTAGGGGATACCTGAGATGGTATTTATACTACTAGGGGAAATGTGACCAGGGCATTGAGAAGCTTCCCCTACTCTTTTCCATAGGTGCCGTGGGATCTTTTAAATCCAACAGAGCTACTACAAGTGTAAATAGATGGGGCCTCAATTTAACATTTCATCTGAAGGATGAAATACTCACCAATAAAGTACCACTAATATGCTGCACTGTAGTGTCAGCAATTGATCTACATGGCGTGGGAATAGAACCCACAGCTTTCTGCACCAAAGGTGAGCAGGCTACCTGTTATATCACTGATACTAGCAGCAGCAGTAGTATTCTGTTTTCTCTGTGAATGACCTAACCAAAGTGAAGCCACTATGAAGTAACTTGACTTTGTGACTCTTACTGGTTTGTTAGGTATTTTAATTTGCCCAGATACTGTAACTGTGTTTTGAATGTTGAATGATTACCCCATCTCATTCTCACTGTCTGTCTATTTACTATTGGGATGAAAATAAACACACACATAAGAGTAAGAATTCAGTTGTTTGTTTTTTCATTTATTAATCAGATTAACCTACTAAGCATGTGTGCCACTCTTCAGAGGTACTGCTAAGTAAGCTAAGTGGATAGTTAGTAATGTATGTATGGTGTAGTGTAGGATTGGGTTTTATTAACTGTATGTGTGTGCATTTATTGCTTTGTTTGTGTGTAGTTTTCTAGGGTATGTGTACGATAGTTACGGACTTTAGGGTTAGGGTGCAGGTTAAGGTAAGTGAATAGTAATGTATGTGTGGTTTAGTGTGGGGTTGGGTTTTATTAACCGTATTTGTGTGGTTTATTTATTTTGGTGTGCTTGTTTTGTGTGTATGTTTCTCGGAACAGCAATTTTTTTTCCCTGGGAAAAAATTCACTATTTTGACCATTCGATGTTTTCAATATTCAAAACTCCAAGTTTGAACATATGGTGTTCGACATTTTGGAATTTCGAATATATGATATAGACCCGGCTAAATAATACACAGAGTTGTACATAGTACAGAAACAATGTAGAAACAATACTTGCATGTTATTTGCAATTGTAAGTGCAAGTGATTTTATTTACATTATGTACAATTATGGTAAGAATTCAACCAGTGGTCATTTGTTAAAAGTGTATCTTTAAGATGTGAAAGTGTGACATGCAAGGACTAACCACTTTCACAGAAGTAAAATCATTGCATTGAGAAGATTGTTGGAAACCACTGAACAACTCATCTAACAAAAACAACAAAATAAACAATGGCTTAACTATTCCTGCTAAGCTTGTATGTGATATATTCTCCTCCTCTTTCTAAAGCATTACAAAATGTGGGTATGGAAGAGAAGAACAGGAATATTAATACAAAAAGGAAATAGCGAGTGCATGGTTCTGTCAGCTTTTCCATCCCTCCTCTAATGCTACAGTAAAATATATGACACAACTCAACTGCATACCACTGAGATAGTGAAACAGATTAGGAAATCCAAATCTTTAACAAGAATGATTAAAGTTCTACATTTCAGACACCAGGAGACATATAGAATCATTTTTTGGCTCTAAGTGCATTGCTAAGTCATGCTACAATAGACAGGTAAAAATAGAAAACATTGTCTAGCTTTTCTCAGGGGTTTCCAGAGGAAGTCTGACATATTGCTGTTGTATGATTCATGGTAGATGTCCATTTCTTACTGCATTTATTCATAAAGTAATCCCTGCTGATGTTAAGAGCAATGTTCAAATACGAATTTGGGTAAATTACCACTGAAGTGTACAGTGTGTTTCTGTATACAAGTGAATAATGCCTGGTTGTGGCAAGTTAAGTTACAAATGAAGTCATAGTTATAATCATCAGTGAATTAAAATCATGATAACTGTAATTAAGAATACAGAGTTATAATCAGTGAACAGGATGCAACAATTAACAGTGAGTTCCAGAAAACCAGAATCCAGAAACTTTAATAGTCTATAGAGATTTAAACCATAGTTCATGTCATAGTGAATTAGCAATGGCAGCTAAAGACGTTCTTAATTCTAGACAGAGTGAAGAGTAGTGCAATGTAAACTACTAAAAATATTTTGTACAGCAATGAGGTCAGTGCATAACTTAGTTAAAAGGGATACATTTGTTTAAAATAGTAGGGTAATATCTACATCCAAAGGAAAAAGACATTTCTTTTAGAATACATTGATCTGCATTTTGAAAGGGGCAATGTCTGAGGACGAGATGATGTGTGTCATGACTAGTCTGTATGCATATACTTTACAAGTTTCATCAGCTTGGTCTCTATGTAGGATTGACAATTTTGATAGAGGCAAAAATTGGATAAAACTGCACCTTTACTTCACCCTGCCATTTCAGTAAATGTAGACTAGTGACAGTTTTACAAAAAATCTAATGTAAATTTATTCTGCACATGTTAATAGTAACTTTACATGATTCTGGGATATTTATTGCTTTAGCAGTCAGTATATTTTCTAAGCCAAATTTAGACCTTCTAAAAGCAGACATCTGTTTTTTTTTTTGTTTTTTTTTAATTTGTTAAAAGGGTAGATGCATTTGTCAGACGATCATTTTCAGTGATAACCCAGGCTTCAAAGCAAAATAAGTCAAACTCCTTTCAGTATTGTTACCAAACCCGTAGGATAATTCTGTTGTTAAATATCATTACAAGATAATAATAAAAATACAATATTGTTAAAATAATAATATATTAATAATATACAAAACTGAATAGTTTTGTAGTGTATTACATTTAGTCATGTGCAATTTTAGTCAAAAGCCTTTATTGGGGACTAACATTAACCACACATCAAGTTAAGTCAAAGCTTTGGTTAAGAAACAATGCTGTCTTCCCATTATACTAATCATGATGAGGACAGAAAAAAGAATAAATACAATATATGCATTGTTTCAGGCAATGCTCATCTTATGTTTTTTACTGATTCCATTTCTTCTTCACATCTACAATATTATTTGCACTGTAGCTATACAGAGTAAATACACTTTCTACTAAAGAAAGCAAGGCAGCTGGAAGACTAACACCAATATTTTGCTGTTATGAAAAAGAAGGCTTGTACTATTAGACTTTGTTTACTTCTACTGAGCTGCAACTTGAAGAAGATTGTGCTGATCAGACCGATTGTCTGCTAATGGTCACATTTTACACATCCCACATTGCCAGCTAAAACAACATATTTAGGAAGTACTACCTCAATTTCAAGCTAACATGTAATTCAAGATTTGTTGTATATCTGGCTAAGTGCAAATCCTGTACAGCTTTCTACTTGGGCAAAATCGAAAGTAGATTGCGTGACAGAATATAGGAGCACATGTACACTATTGATAGGAAAAAGATGGATAATGCCCTAGCTAGACATTCTCAAATGTCTGAAGGGCACACTTTTTCTTTTAAAGCAATTGATCAAGTACAAGTAGATGTAAGAGGAGGTCCAGTTTCATTACAACTTGAAAAGTTAGAATTATATTGGCAGTTAGTATTAAATGCCTTTTGTAACCCTGGATTAAATGAGGCATGTAATATCTTGTGCCTGTTAAAGCTTAAAAGTTTGAAGAGGTAAAATTATCTTTAGACATCTAAAGAGAGTTAAAATGACAGCCAGCGTTTAAGAACTATCTAGCCATATTCATAATCTTGTTGTTGAGAAACAGCTTTTTAAATTGTTCATAACTATTTGAGTCAAAAGTAGCTTTGAGACTAGTTTTAAGGCTTAAAGTTTTATTTAAGTACTTTATAGTACATGACAGCAATGTTTTGAGATTTGTATCACTTTAATTTTGAGCTTAGTCCTGTGACTTTTTTCAAGTGCACTTTTCTGGTTGGCTCAATGATGTCACATGATATTTAAAACACTTCATTTAAATGTGGATGAAATTTTTAAATGTTATCTGATGAAGTTACTGTACCTACAATAATGAAAAGTGCTTCATTAAATATTTTGATTTTATTATTGGGTTTTCCCACTGTGCCATTACAGAGTTTTCGGTTTGTTTTTCAATTTTTTCACTTTGTACCAGCTAAAACAACAAAATACTCACTGAAACAAATACATCTGGGAAAATATACTTCAGAAACTAAATTTCCTGGTGCACACTCCATAATCCTGACAGATGACAACCATAAAGAACATGTATAAGTGAAGGTTAAGTTGTGAAGGGGGTTTTGTGTGTGTGTGTGTGTGTGTGTGTGTGTGTGTGTGTGTATGTGTGTGTGTGTGTGTGTGTGTATGTACCTTTATCTTTCTTACTTGCTGTTTATCTGCAACAATTTCATCAGCATACTTGTAGCCATTTTTGCAACCTTATTACCTTTTTGTTTGTTTATTTAACTTTTTTGTTTAATACCATACCTGGTTCAGAAAGACAGAGACATGCATGGTAAAGTAAATGGCCACAGGCATTTATTTATTACCAGTTTTAGCCAAATTTATTAAAGTTTTTAGCACAGGCTCTATGGCTTGGGCTAGAAAGGCCCTTCCAACACAATATGCTCATTTGCAACTTAGAAACATGCTAACTATATTGAAGTAAGACTTCACTATCAGCTAATTAGTAAGTTTCTTGAATCACAATTACCAATGTGATGTGCAAATTATGGCTGATCTGCACAACATGGTAGTAACCTGCTGCCTGCTGCTTGTTTAGGCAATGTAATTCTCCCTCCAGTTGCTCTGTCACTAACTGATATATACATACACACAGACCACAGTACCTATACCTGTTCTTAACCTCCCATGGTCCCTCCCCCGTAATACTTTAGTACCATTAGAGCACATATTTATTAGACTGTGGTGGTCTAGTGTATCCCACCTCCCTCCAATTCCCTTTATGATACCGCTGCCAGTATGGCACTACGGTCCTGGTGTCCAGTTGTTCTTGCACCCTACTATCCCCATAGTAACATTGGAGCCATCACAGCACTTTAAGTATTCCTGGTGGTCTAATGATTCATCCCATCCCCTGATCCCCATAGTGATGGTGGCAGTAAAGCACTTTGTGGAGTATTCCCTGGCATCTACCATTTTCTCCCACCCCGGTCCCCGTAGTAACATTGGTGCCATTATGGCACTGTAGAGTGTCATTCCCCAGCTTCCATGATCTCCATAGTAACACTGGTGTCAATACAGCACTTTAGACATTAATCCCTGGTGTCTGGTGGTGTCTCACACCCCAACCCCATTTCTGTGTTGGTGCCATTATGGCATTTTGCCATTACAACATTTTAAAGTAAGTCCTGGTGTCTTGTAGTCTCCCTTCATCACATTTGTATTTGGTAGCTAAACACAGCCTTTTGGCAGTTTGTTACTGAGACATGTTGACCTACATGGCAGAGTGCATTCTTGATTGCTCACTCATGCAGATACCTTCCTAGTTGGGGTTTCAGGGAGAGATCACATGGCTTATTAGCATATGCATCTCCCCCTGGTGTGTTCCATTAGCATTCAGTATGAACATAGGGTTAACCATTTGTGGTGCGTGCTACATGTGTATGTGTTGAAGGACTGTGCAGCACCATGTAAAGGTCCTTGCTGAGTAACAAAATGACTACAGTGTGCACACATTCATGTGCACATTGCTGTACCTTTATGAATGCAGCCCAAACTCTTCAAGAAATGTGCACAATTTGGCATTTTCAAGGAGACCATGATCAAATTATTATTTTTGTAAAGGGTTGCAACTCAGTGGAAAATAAGGAAAATATGTATTACTGACCTGTGACTACACTACCATCTTTAGTACATAAGATCAGAGGTTGAAAATGAATACTGGCCATTAAAGGGCCAGTGAATGAGAAGGGAGATTGCAATATATTCTACAAGGAATTTTTCTGACTGAGATGATGAATAAGTATGGAAGAAAAAGAAGTGTGAATACAACCATAGGACAGTACTACTGTCTGCTCCACTGCACCACGTGCCACAACGAATAACATTTTAGTCTTACAGCAAGAGGTTTTTTCGTTGAGTTCTCAGGTGAGGTGGCTTCTGCACAGCCTGTATGTCCTTCTTGTTTTCTTATGGGTCTTTCCCAGTACTTCAATTTCTTCCCATATACTAACAACATTAATGAACACAGACAAATAAATAAATAAATAAAAACAAGCAAGAATAAATGGTAACAAAAAGGAACATCTTGAGTGAATTTTATATATTTCAATGCCACTTTGAAGTTGTACAGCACAAAGGAAACATTCACAACTAATAAAATGAGATCCTGCATTTGCTGTAAAGATGCGTACTGGAGATTGCAGCCACAGAGCACTGCCATCCAAAATAACCGTCTTCGTCCCCGGATGGCCTTCTAATTCTGAGGCAGAGAGATTGGATGGAAGAGGCTGACAGCAGCAATGGACAATGGAATTTGACTTGACTTGCATTTGTTATGTTTGTCAGTTAATTAACACTTAGACGGAAGATTAATTCTAAACCTTACCTTTCCAAATGATACTCTATTCCTGAAAAGTTTTGTCTACATGTAAATGCAAATGCAATATGGTGGTAAGTTTTTCAGTCCTGCATTCCCATGTTCTGTACTGTCCTTGGTTGCTGTTGAAACAGGTGTAGTATTTATCTATCATAACTGCATAGCTATTAGAATTATTAAGCAGTGCCAATGCTGTAACAGGTAGCTCAGTCACCTTTGGTGCAGAAGGCTGTGGATTACTTTCCCACATCAGGTAGATCAATTACTAACAATGCAGTAAAACATAAGATGAGTGCTGCACTGCTGAGTGAGTTGTCCTGCAGATGAGACATTAAACTGAGGCCCCATCTCTGTGAGTTGATAGTAGCTCAGGTGGATGTAAAAGATCCCCTAGTACCTATCAAAGTGAGTAGGGGAAGCATCCTGATATACTGACCATATTTCCCTTAATAGTATAAATACCACTTCAGGTCTCCCCAAAAAGAGGTTATTACCTTAGTGGGAACCAACCTGGTCAACAAAGGAAAAATAAAAAAGTGAGAGGACAAAGAAGTGAATGGATATGGTGCATTATCCATTCATAACTTATGACAACAAAGTGACACTTAACTTTATAAACTTTTAAGGGAAAAACTAAGTAGACAGTGTTAATTAAATGATTTTATCACATTCCTAGCCTTTTATTTATTAAGGAATATTTTGTTTCCACTTCAGTTTTTAGTCCTACAAGCTTGTGCTTTAAGCTTTCAGGATGTCTTCCTTATTCCATAGATGTTGTTTCTTTGTTGTTCCTATTTTTATTGCCCTGCAGTACAACCCATTCGTTCTTTGCCTCATAAAGACTCTATCTAGTTCAGGGTTAGGGGAACACAAGGCCCTATGAGTGCAAGGTGGATCAATCATTCCTGAATATGATGCAAGTCTACTGCAGGAAAAATGCAAACACACACATACACACACACACACACACACACACACACACACACACACATACACACACACACACACACACACACACACACACACACACACACACACACACACACACACACACACACACAAACACACACGCACACACATGCACACACTCACAACATACACATATAAGTGAAGTTTGGAGGATCACCATTTCAACAGCAGAATGCCTTTGGAATGTGGGAGAAAAGTAGAGCTCAGGTAAAAGCCCACATGGACATATACATGGCATCCAAACTCTGCCTTGAAGGTACCCCATTTGGGAACTAAATTGGAGAACAAAGACTTCTGATACAGCGACCTAACCTTGTTTTACTGCTCAATCTGCACAACAGGTTCATCTTTCTCATTTCTCTGGCAGAATGGTTGACAGCCATAAATCAGGTGCTGTGGAGTTATGTTATCCTTGAATTATTTTTAACCCATATCCACTTCCTTGAAGGTATTGGTGGTAGTTATGCTTGCTGGATCATCTTTTCATATGTCCCCTTACATATGAGTCTCTCATGACTTTCAGAGTAGTGCAAATCCAAAGCTTCCCATGTTACCTTTGTTGAAGAGGGCACTATACCATGAGTCATATCACCCCCTTTCATTCTTGACATGCCCTACAGATCTTAGCTTGATTTCAAGCTTCAGTTTTGGCACCTACCTGGCCCACTTGACACATTTTTTGTCAAGCAGTTTTGTGCAGGGGATTATGATTATAAGCTGTAAATGTTGTTCATCCTGTAGTTCTCAGTCTGATTCTGTCCTCACTCAAAAATTGCCTTCTAGGTCACTCTGAACAAGAATAACCTTCAGTCTGCAAAGATGAGAAACAGTACCTCACTAACTATTAACACAGACAGGCAAAATGAATAACATTTGCTAACATCTTAACTTTGAAGTTTGTGGTATACTTAAATTGTTTTGTTTTAAACTTCTTAGTTTGAAAACCCCTTTTGGTGTGGAATGTGGAAGTCTGAAAAGTGAGATGAGGAACCTGGCTGGTATTGGGTGGGCCCTGTAAAGAAATACTTGTGCTTAGTGAGTTTACAAAATTAATGAGCAAATAATAAATACAAAAAATGAGTTTCCAGCATTACAAACAACATGACAGACCAGCTACCCAAAACATATTGACAGTCATTATTAACATATGTATTGTAGTCTTTTGCATGAGTTGCAGATAGCCTTTCAGTACAGGAGGGAAGTTTTCTGTCTTATAAAGTATAGCTTGATACTTTGCATGTCGATTAATCAGTTCTTTAAAATACCAACAGCAAACTTCACATGCCAGTAGAAAAATTATTTGCTGATCGTCTAATTTTCTTGCAATAGTTTGTCTAACACACACACAAAATTAAAGTCCAGCTTTCAGTTTAATGACTGATACCGAATACCAGCAATGGTGTGAATTTTTTTTCCCTTCTTCTTTGAACAATTGTGAATTTAATGTAAACAAAATGTGAGGAAAAAAAATTCTCCCAACAGAATAATTCTAGAACATGACTTGCCTATTCTTAGCTTTGGTGGCTTTGCATGCTATTTTGTGTCCAAATAAGGCATATTGTCTATTTAAGTTGATTTCAGGAAGGGGAGAACGTTATAAATAGCTTACATCCTCGATAGTAACAAAGCTGCTATTTATTGCTAACTTCCTTGCAGACAGGCAACTTCAAGCAGTTAAAAATTGCATTTCCCATGCACTCCACAGGAACTTGGTGTTTTCAGATTCCTACTATTGTGTGCGCCTTTTGGCATGCCTTCCTATGAAGATTTCACAACATAAAGCTGACCTGATTTCTTTTGGAAGGACAGGGTGAGAGACGGAGGCTGTTAAACACACATTGCTCATAAATTAAAAGGCTAAGACCATTAACCATAATTTGGGAGAGTCTGGTAGAGTTCACTAGACATAATTCCTGTTAAATCACTCCAGTAAGAAACTAGAATGATAGCATTCTTCAGTTTTCTTGGTCCCTCCCAAATAAGCAGACCCTTAAAGTGCATTGCTGTTTTAACATGTTGCCAGAGTAAGCAGGATTTCTTTAAGATGTTTTTCTTCTTTATTACTTCCTATCTAACATGAGTTTCACTTTAAACTATATATCTTCGTAAACAGCATCCTAATATTGTTTGATTTTTTTATTTTGGGTTGATGCAAATCTGTTGTTGATTATCACATTTCTTAAGCCACTGCACTTAATTCACTCATAGATTTTACTTTGGGTCACATAACCTGTCATAAAAAGGTGGTGGAGTTTATCTCAGTAACTGCTGATAACAAGCTTCCAGCAATCACTCTGGCTTTATAGTTCTATGACATGCAAACAACACTTTTATTTTTGCTCTTCAGTTTACAAGCCATTTGTCTGCCAGGTTATTCATCAGCTCCACTAAGGATAGATATCCTTTGTCAGTGGTACATCTTTTATTTTACTTACTTGTTTTTTGGTCTGGCAGTTGGAGCAGAAATGGGCATGCCTACGTTGAAGGTTGGGCATTGAGCTGGCACCTCGGCACAGTAAAAATCTACTGCCAATCATTAGCGGACCGGAGTTCCGCTGTGGCGACCCCTAACCGGGAAAAGCCGAAAGAAGAAGAAGTTGGAGCAGAGTGTTAAGGATCTGATATGTAGCTTCTGGAGTACAGTGTTTGATTCTCCTAGCCTTCATTTGCCTGCTGTGTGACCTTGAGCAAGTAATTTAACCAGATATGGCTTCTGGGTCACCCCTGAAAATTGACTGTTTGTCTAGTAGATCTATCCAGTTAACAAATCAGTATTTATTATTTCTCTTTTTCTTAACCAGCATAGTGGACTGAACCAAAATGAATCAATTCCATCCACAGCACAGCAGTACAGCAATGGTGAATCTTTTGGCTTTTCCCGGTTAGGGGTCGCCACAGCCGAACTCCGGTCCGCTAATGATTGGCAGTAGATTTTTACATACCAAGTTGCCAGCCCTGATGCACAACCTTCAATGAAGGTACACCCATTCACGCATGTCTCCGCACAGAAGCCGCTTTAGCTGAGAATCGAACAGGACAACGTCTTACTGTGAGGCGACAATGCTACCGCAGCACAGCAGTACAGCAATAAAACAGTAAAAATCATGCTTCTTAGAAGAGCACACTTCAGACTTGTACATTTCAGGAAAAGCCTAATTAGCAATACAGTTCTCTTTTGACCTATACAGTGCTTTATACCCATATGTCAGCTGTTATACATATTTTTTCAGTTTGTAATGCATCACAACAATAGCATGGAAACACAGACTGGAGATGTCTTGTTTGTGCAACACCACTGAGCTTTTACCATACTCATCACTGCTCATGTATTTACCAGCTCACTACCTTTCATACATGGGAATTGCCAGAGATTTTATCAAGCATCATAAGAATGCACATAAGATGTTGCTTTACACAGTTCTTTTTTAATATTCCACCTTCAATGTCTTCCAACTGTGGTGAAGAAGCAAAGACTGTTGGTGTTCTCTTCAGGCAGTAACATATATCAGTACCAGTTATCATCCTGCCAGGGATAAGTAGACATGAAGTAGAACTCTTATAATAACTGCAAGTTGCATAAAGGAAAAGGAAGTATATTTTCAGTAATGGATACAATTGGTTTCCATAGAGGTGTTCAGTGCTGCCCTGTCAGACTCAACAGGATAAATGCTGACTGCTACACAGACAAATTACTGTTTGTTTTCTCTAACATACATTAAATATTTAGGTTTACAGATTAGTACTAGGCTAATTATCCTTCTGGGCCATTTTAAGACTTGCCAGTTACCCCACGGGATAATCAAACCCAGCACATTGAGTGTATAAGGCAAGCGCCTTAACCCTTGTTCCAACCTCCCACAAGTCATGTGATAGTTTGACTAACATAAATGAAAATCAGATATTTACTGTGTTATTTACCAAAAGCTCTTTTAAAAATAGCCAGAAATCTCAACAATATTTTATTTGTTTAACTTCCTTCAGATTCAGGGGCGGCCTTGGTAGTGCAGTGGATAGCATTGCAAGAGGTTCTCCGGTTCAATCCTTGGCTGGGGTGCCTTCTGTGCAGAGTCTGCATGTCCTCCCTGTGGTCATGTGGGTTTCCTCTGGGTGCTCCGATTTCCTCCCAAAGACATGCTGTAGGTGGATTGGACACTTTAAATTGGCCCTAGGTTTGAGTGCGTGCATGTGTGTGCCTTCTGTGGAAGGTTGGGCACCAGGCTGGCAACTCAACACCATAAAACTCCACTGCCAATCATGAGCAGACAGATGATCCACTGTGATGACCCCTAACTGGGAAAAGCCAGAAGAAGAAAAACATCCTTCAGATCCAGAGGGATTTAGCAGTGAGGGATAAAAGATGAACTAAGTTCATTCAAAGCTGGTCCTCCCACTTAGGAAACTAGAAACTAATAATCAGAGTAACACATGCAGTTTTGTGCAAAAACTCCTTGACAGACATTTCACTGAGAGGCAAAGTTGTTCAGAAAACCATAACCTGCTATAATTTGAAGAAGAAAATATATATATATTTTTTGTAGGGGGATGATTTCACACCTGCATTTTGTCATCTGAAGCTTCAGTCATTGTCCCCTTAGTTATGCATATTAACTTCAAGGTTACATGTCCACAGGGTAGTATGAATACCCCATCTCCAAAGCTGTGCTGTTGTACCATTCATTAATAGCCATTTCCTGTAGCTCTGGGTCTGGGTAGTGGTTTGGGTGTGTGTTCACTGCCTGGAGGGGTTACTATTCTTCATCCTTTTGTAGCTTGACCTCTATCTCCTTCTGCCTTTGAATTTACGAAAACAGATTTGAAAACACCTTTTTCTTTGCAACTCCATTTAACTGCATTTTTCTATACACCACCTGCTTTCTTATGTCATGCTACACTTACTTAGAACTAAGGATTGTTAGCTCTAGAAACAGTTTGTACAACACACTGAAGTCATGCCTGTTAAATGTGTCCATTTGTACTTATTCAAATACCCTGCCGCGCTTTAATTAATGCTACTAGTCTCACTTTGATTTTAAGTATCCTTCTCAAAATTCCTATGAGATTACTATCCCTGTCATTCACATTATCAAAGAGTTCTTAGCAATGTGCCTTAGGAATGCCCAATTATAAGAGATAGGAGAAAGATCTCCTTATGTCTCTTTTGTTCTCCTTTTTTGCATTCACTTCTAGATACAAAATACCAGTATTCTTTATTTTTTGATTGTTTATTTATTTACATTTTGTAGACTGCGTTAGCCCTGATGGGCAGGGCACATTTTTATAGGAGACCCTAAATAAAATAAAAGTAACAAAGAGCATGGTTTAGAAAATGGTACAAAACATCAAGAACTACATTGAAAAACTAATATTATGTTAGAATAAAGATAAAATAAAGGCATGAATATCAATGCAAACAACAATTAAGTAAAGAAGTAGCTGTAACACTAAGTATCGAACTGACCTGGTAAAACATGTTCCCCTGGATTCACGAATCCTCCATGTAAGACTTAATAAGTCTTACTCAGAGGCTGCAGTTGAACGGTATGATGTCAGCGTGCCATGAATATGCATGACGGCATGCTGACCCAACCGTAAGTCCTACATGGACCATGTAAGAAAGCAGGGGGCGTGTCCGACTGCCAAGCAGTCCAAATGTCCAAGCTCTGCAAGTGTTTAAAAATAAAGGAAATAAACAAGAACGAGTCCGCTCAAATGTCCCTGCACCCAACACCTCACTACCTGATAATGTAAACCCCCATCACACATCTAAAACGTATAACCATAAAATTTTTTTAAATACCCAAAATAGCTGCCCATATTTGCATGTGTGTGCGTGTGTGCCATTGTTTAGCTACAGTCAGCAATTCTCACATGGAAGAGCATAAGAAAGAATGTTTATGCAAATCACAAGCAATAGCGTAATGGTAGAGCGTTCGCACAGAGAAGAGGCATTCATGGTTCGAGTCCCACCACTCCCTTTCGTATCTATTTTTTAAATCAGTATATGGAATAATACCCAACATATATCTTTAAACATAACTAAAAAGCAGTGAAATGGCCAATGTATCAGTGAATAAAATAAATATTTTAAAGGATCCCAATATAAAATTGGCTGCTTTTAAGCAGCGCTTCACCCAGCGCAATGTAGTTGCTCCTAGCCAACTCGCGCTTTACCCAGTGCAATGTAGTTGCCCATAGCTAACTCGCGCTTTACCCAGTGCAAAATTGTTGCCCAAAGCTAAATAGTGCTTTACCCAGCACAATCGGTTTGTGTGGAGGTGTGCGCCAACCAGCACCCCGTCGGGCAACATGGAGCAACATAGAGCAAAGTTGCTTACACACAGCCACACCCCCTAACTTGTCTGGACAGTAGTAAAATAAAATGCAATGATAAGGTTTGAACCCAGGACACTGTGCACCACAATCATAGTTCTGAGCCACTAAGCCACAACAGCTTAGGATAAACATCCACTGTTAACATATATATAGTAATAAATGTTTGATTAACCATTGCTAAGCAGGTCTGAAGTCAGCCGAGAATATTCAAAAACGGCCAATCACAGAAAAGTGCGGGAAATGTGGCATATTTAAGCCACATAGGCGGGAATACATGCCATAACTGATTGTAGCTCCCATCTGCAGTTAGAATGTCTGGTGCTGGAGAGGGTACACACTTTCCAGTGCAATGCTGGGGCATTGAGGAGTCAAGATATATGGTTTGGCTCCTAGTCCATCGGCATGAGACTCGACTCCTGCAGGGCCAGTTCCAAGGAACAGAGTATAAGGTGGAGGCTTGGAACCGGTCGGCTCATGAACTCACCAGTGCCACAGGCATCCCTCAGACTGGTGAGCAGGTCTGTCACCACCATGCAGACCTGAAGAGATGGAATCAGGACCTTCTGAACCAGTGGATCCAGGAGGCCCGTCAAATGCGGGATGCCCCACTACTAAGTAGGTAGCCATGGAATGCAGTATCTAAGATAAGCTAATATAGTCTAAATAATGTATAGGTATGTCTCAATATCCCTTTATTTACTCCACAGCTGCAGGTGCTCGTGCTATGAATCAGCAAGCCTATGCAGATAGGCTGCTAAGGCTGCGCCACCAGGCAGGTTAGTAAATATTCTGCATGTATTGTTACATGATATATGTGAGTGAGCATGAGAAAAGTGTATAAGCCCAATAATACAGCAATAAAATGTCCTGATTAAATCCTCTACATGTACTGTTATATAACAAATGTCAGTGAGCCAGAAATTGAGTGTACTAACCCACCAATCAAGATAAACTAATTCTGGAATACTATCCCTGCATGTATTGTCATAACATATAAGTGAGCAGGCCTGAAAAAGAGTGTTGTAACCCATCAAGAAAGGTATAATATGTCCTGAATATGTCTTCCGTATGCACTGTAATAACAAGTAAAGGAGAGAGCCTGTAGAAAAGAGTGTTCAATGTAATTAATAAAGGTATAAAATTTGGAGTGTGTCTGTGGCACTTACTTTGAAATGTTGTTGTACCCTTGCAATAATAAATAGTACTGCTGTATTAGGTGCTGTCAACCCACAGCTGTACAGTCCCATAGGAAGTGGATGAAGGAAGTGGCAGTAGCTGTGAAGTATAAAACATTCATTCCCTGAATAAATCATCTGCATGTACTATTACATATCATAAGTCAGATAGGCAGGAATAGAGTGCAGTAACCCATGAATAAAGCAAAAACATGTCTGGAATACTATCTCTGCATGCACTGTCATAGATAAAACGTGAGTGAGCCTGTAAAACAGTATTGTAACCTATCAATAAAGGTATAACATTTCCTGAATAGGTCTACTGTATGCAGCGTAATGTCAAATACAGGAGAGAGCCTGTAGAAAAGAGTTTTAATGTAAATAAGAAAGGTATAATACTTGCAGTGTGTATGTGCCAGTTACTCAGAAATTGTTGTTGAACCCTTGCAGTGAAGAAATGTTACTCTGTTGTAGTAAGTGCTGACAACCCCCAGTAGTGCAGTCCCATATAAAGTGGATGAAGGAAGTGCTAGTAGTTGTGAAGTATGCAACAATCCTAAACAGTTGTGAAATGGCTGACATGCATAGGTAAATCTGGCACATGAGTAGCCTGTCAAGGTGTTCCCCAGAAACTTAAGTGTGTTACCTGAAAAGTAGGGGTGTGTAGAAAACAAGTGAAAAAGCCATGTGAACACATCCAGATGTGCACATACATAAACAAGTCAATTTAATACAAGTATGTAGCAGTAACATCTGCATCCTGGACAGTTACCATGTCAGATATAGGCCAGGTATATCATGAAGTAGCAAAACCCATAATGCAATCAAATGCATGTTGTTTAGTGTAAGAAAACATGTAGGGGATATACACCTGCAGTCAATAGGAATGTAGTGTACAGTTAAAGTACTAATAAGATGTTAATGGAGGTTTCTTTTTACACCCTACTCCATGTGCATAAACAATGCAATTCCACACCTCAATGGGTATGTGTAATCTCATAACATTTGTTGGGACATATGTCCTATTGTTATAAGAAATCTGCACCTACTTTGATGCATGTCCCCTGTTAAAACACCACAATCTTAGTGGCCTGTTGCCACCAATCATCCCTGCATGCTGTTGGAATGTCCACTGTAGTTCAGTACATGCATGTGTTATGCTTGCTGTTCAACTGTTGTAACCCTGGTGTGTTGGGTTAATGGGAATATTACTGCATGCTGTTACAACTAACTTGGAATGTTGTTGTCTATGTTGTAATTAAAAGCACCTAATCACAGAAAGTATGGGAAGGCCAGTCCCAGCAGACCCACCTGTCCCACCTCAGCTGGCAGTTGCACCTGGCACCAGCAGGTCTGGTGCCCAGCCCGGGCCACCCTCCTCCATAGGTCCTGTGCCACCTTCGGGTGGAAGCACTGCAGGGGATGGGGCTCACCCCCCCCTGCAAGCGTGAGCAGAGAAGGGCCTCCTGTCACCCTCCGAATGGTCTGGGTTGTGGTGGGTAGGGAGATTCAGCATTTAGTCGCTGATCCCCTACACCAGCTCGAGGCGAGAGTGGCGCAACTCATGGGTGAGCCTGCCCCTCCTACACAGCCCCAGCACAGTGACCCTTGGGTCTGTGAAGGTCCAGTGGTGACTGCCCATGGGTGGGGATATCAGTCCCACTGTTACCATCTGTGGGCTCATGGGCTTGCGATTTCCAAACATCCGTCCCCGTCAATTGTGTTTACCCACCCCATGTGTCATACTCTACCCCTGTATGCGTCTTGTTTGTCTGGTCTGTTTACCTACCCAACCTACCTCCCAAAATATACCTACTTCCTCTACCTCACTTACCACTCTCCCCAAAAAAAAAAAAAAAAAAAAAAAAAAGGGCAAGCTGTACCTGAAAAAAAATTACACCCCATACATAGCTTCCCATTTTGCACACATGTCCATTGGACATGTACACTGATAATTCTAATTGAGAGTACAACAAACTATGTTGTCCTCACCCCTCTCTCAGGGGTGGAAGGTATCAAATTTCACTCCAAATTTTCAACATATGCACAGCTGTTGCTGGCAAAGAAATGGGCAGCTATGGACCTTCCCTACACCCATCCTGTACATCCTGAGCTTGGTTTCCTACTGTCTTTCCCTCTCTGTGCCCCCTTTTTCACCACTTTCCTATCTCCCCATTTTCCTTTCTTTTAAAGAAATTAGCATGGGGGGTAGCGGGAGTAAGCAGTTTTAAGCGGTAGTAAGTGTGATTAAGCGAGTGTGCGCATGTGTGCACTTAGTTAAGCGTAGCTAAGCGTCACGCAAATCCATGCAAACCCGCTTACTACTGCTTAAAAGTACCTTAGTCACTCTATGGCAGGGCCCCTGTTCTGCTGAGCAGCAAAATAAAAAACCTCTGCTAGTCTCGAACTCCAGACAATTGACACAATAGACTGCATGAATTACCACTAAGCCACAGCAAACATACAAATAACTTGGTTCTGAAATAAATATATCATGCATTACAATGAGGGAATGTAAATGGAAATTAGGAATGGTATAACACAAACCCTTTTCTGTGGGTCTTTACCAGCAGTGGTTGCGAAATTGCATGACATGACTGTGAAAGAAGAACCAGCCATCCTAGCAGGGAATAATGTTACAGTAGCACCTTACAAACACCACACGGTATCACACCAGGATAAACACTGGCCACAGGAATACAGTGCAATAACCACATTTGTATGGCAGTTAATTGTGTAAGTGAGAAGAAATACTCCCATGTATCCTGCGTTAGCATTTGGAGGGGTGTGTACATGACTACACTGAGATGTGTGTACTGGAAGAAGCAGCATGCAGGTATGAGTACAACATGCACATAACTGGCTACAACCCTAGCATCAAATAAGAGACATATACCAACCTTCAGAATGACACAACAGTGTCCAAAGCAAACAAGAATGGGCCCCACCTTTGAAATCTGAAAGGGCTACGCCTACCTAACATAGCATTTTATAGCAGTGGGCTGCAATCACAGTGAGTAATGCAATCACCAAACAGCAAGCTGCATGCAATTACTGAATGGTGGGCAGCGATTGGTGCAGAGGCTGTCACATGCACAAGTGCAGATACCTAGAAAAGCAGGCTGTACCTGCAGTCCACACATGCAATTATATCATTGCAGGCATCGTGATACAGAGAGTGAGAGAGAGAGAGAGAGAGACAGAAACAGAGACCAAAGCTGAAATAGAGGCAAAAACCCAAATCAAACCAGCCAAAAAGAAAAAAGACCGAAGGTGAAATAGAGGGCATATACCCCAATCAAACTAGCCAAAAAATAAAAATATACAAAACCGTAACACACGGAGCAGGTAAATACAAAGGTAATGTATGTAACTCAAATGTATGTGTTGGCATGTTGTAGATGTTCCCGAAGCGTACTCTACACACTGCAAATCATCCATGTGTGGCAGCAGTATGTATCTATCCATATCTGCACATGTGCATAGGGCAAGGGACATACTGCAACTGTTAGTGAAGGGTGGACAGCTATCTGTCAGTGAATGTTGATATGTGCATATATCCATGTAGGTTGTAGTGTGTGGCCTAGAAGACAGCATGCAGTGTGCTGGAGTGGCCTTAGGTCAACTGGTGCCCTAGGCAAAAGGGCCCCACGGCACCCGCCACCACACTTCCTGGTGCCCCCATCCTTGTATCCACATAAATAGTGGAAAAGCACCCCTGCTAGAGTGGTGCCCTAGGTGGCTGCCCAGTAGGCCTATGCCTAAGGCCAGTTATGGTAGTGTTGATATATGTCATGTGGCAGTTAAATGCTGTGGGACAGATTTGTCATATCTGATGTGTTACAGACAGTGAGGCCTGCTAATGCTACAAGGGTTGAGGACACCCACATGCATTCTGCACAACACTGTGCAATGTAATCACATACCTGTACATCCCACAACTGTCACAAAAGTGAGATCCCTACCATGAAAGGTGGACTGTACATGTGCCTATATGTACATCCATGTGTACAGCAATGGATGTGTACATGTATGCGTACAGATATGCATATATATATATATATATATATATATATATATATATGTATATATATATATATATATATATATATATATATATATATATATATATATATATATAGAGTGAGAGAGAGAGACACAGAGACACGGAGTCATATTTACCTCAACAGGTGTGTGGTGAACAAGGCATCGACTGTAGACAAGTGTTGATACTGCAATGCCATTCCACCTTCCCAAAACAGTGTACCCATTAATTAACACAAAGGCAGAGATCTACCTAACAGTGAAGGTGTGATAAGGGAACATGGGACACAGGTGGACAGTAGCCTCCACTGTGATGAAGACAGTGCCACACTAAACCTGTAATCTGTCTGTGTGGTATGTGTCATGACAACAGGTGTGTCATCTATGGAAGTATAGGGTAGGGTTCCCCTCTACTCATCACAATGCCCTGTGTGGTATGTACTTCACATGATGACTACACCAGGTGAACAGGCCACAGACAGACCTCAGGGTAATACTGTCCGCAAACAGATGCCCTATGTAGACTGACTCACAAAACCATAACTACACTGTATTGCATACTGGCCACACAGAGGTGACCTCTGCCAGACATACAGAGGTATGTCACACCCATAGCTGGGTGACAATCACCATGGCAACATATCACAACCCCTCGCGGTTACACGCTCTAGGGCCCTAAACCTTGTCAGCTCACTAAACAGCACATGCTGGAGGGATAGGTTCCCATCTCAGACATATGCCATACATCAGAATAGACCACATAGCAATAGCAAACAAGGCTCCTCCTTAGCAGTTGTTATAAATACCCCTGATGATTGTGTGGGAGATTGTTAATACACCCCAGGAAACACCTATGTGGTTCAGGTTGGCAGGGGCAAGTGAAATCAAAGTACATGTGTGTCAAAGGCCAGGGTAGCATATGGCTAGGCTGCCGTAGGCCCTAGGGCCAATAGCATATCACCTGCCTATGAGACTATGCACTCACACATGTACTTAATGCAATACCTGCTATGTGAGTTTGAATGAGTGTAACGCTGAATGTGTCCAAGGTCTGTAAATGTGTGATAGCTTAGTGTGATGTTGTATCTGACATGGTAGTGCCTAACCTAGCTGTGAGGACAGCAACTGATGTGTAATGTACTGTTAGGCAGACATAGTAGAACGGCATATGATGTGACATAGTTCTCCGTTGATGAATGTGGTGTCTCATTGTAGGCCAAAGCAATACATGTATGCTTAGTGAGTGGTACTGCAGGTGAATCCATCACCAATATGAACTGTAGTACTACCTGAAGCTGTAGGGCTAAACAGCACAGTATGGTGTGCATTCACATTGCTTGGAAACACTGTCATGTGTGTTTCCTGTAGTCTGTACAGAGGACAGATGACAGGCATAAGGGTGTGTAAGTAGTGGTACACAGCACCGTATGGTACACAGGTAATGCTCATCTGTGTTGGCATACAGTGGTGTGTTGTATGTTTGCCTGATGTGTGTGTGATTATGCCTGTACAATGGCTGTAATCATATGTGTGTTACAGGGTTGATGTGTGTATCCAGCAACATCTATAGTCTGTTACAGCAGTATGCCACCTATAGTAACAACTGGACACATCTGTTAGGCAGGGCTATGGCATCAATGACTAGGGTGTTTAATTGGTACTACTATACCTGTACTTTACATCCATTGCAATGGATGACATCTCTGTTCGTGCATTGGTGTGATATACACTCCTGTCTTGAGGTTGTGCAATGTGTCACAAACAGTGTGTTGGGTACTGTTGTATAGTGGTGTGATATATAGAGTCTGCCAGGCAGTGTTAGTTAGTTGTGACCTGAGAACCAATAAGTGTTATTGAATGTGTGTAACCACTGACAGACAATAGGATGGTATATATGTCAGTAAAGTGATATCTGCGGGTAAAGGTGTAAAGTGTGCCACAGGACACTCTCACACATATTGTTCATATCTTTTTCAGCCAGATGGCCCACCAACGTAACCCAGCTTACACTGCAGAAGAGGAAGAGGTGATAGTCAACAGCCTTTTGCAGCAGTACACCAGGCTGTTCTCCAGAACCAGCCAGCACCAGCAGGAGCGGACTGCACTGTGGCAGGAACTTGTTAGTTGGGTAAATTACATAGGCATGCATAACCGGACATATGAGCAGGTATGCCATCACTGCAGTGATTTAATTAGACAAGTCCGGCAGAGTGCGTCTGATATCCAAAGACAGCAGCTTACCACAGGTGGTGGGGTGGCCATACATCCCCCCCTCACCAGAGCGGAGGAGCTGCTCCTAAGCGTGATGGCTCCTGGACAACAGCTACGACAACCTCTGACATGTGTTGTAATGGAGGCCGGAGCCACCCAGCACATCCACCTGGAGCAAGCAGGTAATACACCCTATCTGAAGACTACAGTTAACTCTATTGTTAGCTTATGTGTACGTGAGATGTGTACTGTGTGTTTAGCAGTTCCGCTGCCTACTGTTGTGCAATACGGAAAGTTTGTATAATATCCCTACACCTGTGACTATTGACTGGTGTTGTACTGCAGTTTAGCATACCCACTGTAGCAATGCCAAAGTTGTGGCCACTGATGAACCCTCTCATATTCTCGTAGGGCCCTCTGGTGTGATGGCAGGGCAGCCAATCCATGCTGGTGAGTGTGTTATACCTGCAATGTTGGTAATGAAATATGCATGTCATAGGTGAGGTGTAGGCCATGTACACGTAACACACCTACGCATAATGCATGCCATGCATGTTTGCTGTGAGACATTACTCAGCTCAGTAATGTCAGTAGCTTCCTCAATGACATGCAATACACAGAGCATGATGCACAGTTGTGGCAACCCCCTACTACACATTGGATAGGCATAGTTGCAACAACTGTACACAACATAAGACATTTATCACATGCAGTACACAAAGTCATGCTACATATAGCATAACCACACACCCGCTGTAAGGTCACATGTCAGTATCCCACATGTCATCCACACACACATGATGTACCTCAGGGGTAGAGGCCTATTATGGGGCTGTGCAACAGTCTTCAACACATAACACAGTCATGTTAGGCAATGCTCCCTACTGGGCACCTCATACACCCATGTACAAAGTGGCTGTGTAATAGTGAACGTATTCACGGCACTGCAGTTCAGGTACAGCATGCTAGGTGGTGGTCTGTCACACAGTAGTAGCCATGAGTGACCACAAGATGCATGATGATGATGATGGCACATGGTACTACACCCCATCCAGTTACAGTGACCACAGTACTACACATAGCAGTCTTTGCTGTGCACCTCATTGTTCTGTGTGTGCAAACATATGCACCTATAGCATGTTGTGTGTGTACTTACATATGCTAGTATACACATTTTGCACAACAGCCGCCATCTGTACAAAGAGTCACATATATGTCATGGAATGCTATTGGATGTGTAGGTCACATGACACACATTGGATATGTGTGGTGTTTAATGTTGCAGTCGTGTAGCATGCCATATCATGGCTGGCAACAACATATCTGCAATATGTCCCACACGCAGCATAACCACTGTGCAATGTCCATGTAGTGCATTGGGATTCCTTCGCATCTACATGCACCACTCATCCCATGTCTGTGCATTGCATGCATTTGCTACACCTGTGCCCACTATTATGTGATATGGACACAGACACTGTCATCACACATGTCAATCTATATGTCACACAGATGACACATGCAGCCATGGTATGTATACCATTGAGTGATGGTGCACATGACATTGCAGAGCAGATAATACTTGCACAGCAATGTAGTGTCCATGTACACATTGTGTTCCAGAGTGTAGCCAATCACTGCACAACTACACACATGCATCAAAGCCATGTATAATGTCATTAGAAAGGGCTGTCTACACTTTCAATGCATGGTGTTAAGCAACACATGGTCTGCCTGCTGACACGTGTGTGGTGACTGTTTGCCTTGAGATACTGTCACCCACCATCACCTACTATTGTGCATGTGTTGGATTGCTGGTGTGTGTGTGTGTGTGTGTGTGTGTGTGTGTGTGTGTGTGTGTGTGTGTGTGTATGTGCTGTGGTGAGCAGTATATTTCTGTGCATGTGTGCATGTGTGCATGTGTTCATGTGTGCATGTGTGCATGTGTTCCTGTGTGCATGTGTGCATGTGATCATGTGTGCATGTGTTCATGTGTGCATGTGTGCATGTGTGCATGTGTTCATGAGTGCATGTGTTCATGTCTGCATGTGTGCATGTGTTCATGTGCTCATGTGTGCATGTGTGCATGTGTTCACGTGTGCATGTGTGCATGTGTGCATGTGTGCATGTGTTCATGTGTTCATGTGTGCATGTGTGCTAATATCATGTACAGATTGTAAAGTGCATTTCCTGTCTTCCTTCCACAGGTGCTGTGTTAGGCATGGCTGAGTGTAGCAGGGAACCTGATGTCATGACCACTAATAGTGGAGATGATGAGACATGTATTGTGGCACAGGAAGGTCTGACCGAGTCTGTCATTGGTCCACCAATCGACAGTACACAGCAGTCAACCCCATCTATGTGCACACTCATACTGCCAATACATCCCTCATCACCAATGGCCATAGCTGAGGGACAGCATACAGTTGGCATTGACCAGGAGAGTGTGGTACCTATGGCACATGCATCCCCTCACAGCAGCCATAGCCGGATTACCGGAATGGTACCACAAAGGCGGATGTCCAGGGGTTCTCGGGGGAGCACCACTGGTCGTACTGCCCTTGGCAGATGTGCCCCCGGAGGTATTAGAACCTCCAGTATGTTCCGGGCTGTAATGCAGGCACAGGCACATATGGAACGGTACACCCAACAGGGACTAATGGTGCAGACGGCCCATTACACTGCTATTAATGACAGCATCCGTGACCTTGCTGGTGCCATCCGGAATTACACCGAGGTCATTGATAGCTGTTGGAGGGAGACATTAGATGTCCTCCACAATGTGTTAGCCATGAGCTAGGACCATGCAGGAAGGATGAGAGGCTGATGGGGATGCATGCCAGCAACAGCATCAACTGGCATTCGTCGCGGATGGACCACAGAACACAGCCGCTCCAGTAGTGGCAGTACTAGCCCCAGCAGCAAAGCTGGGGCTGGCCTGTCCATTGACCATCCTACTAGACCACGTGCACATGGCACTGGCCAGTCCCAGCAGCGACATGGGTCCAGTCATCATACCTCTGCCTCTGATGATAACAACCAGTCAGGGTTGGTACCCGATACTGCCCGTAGCACCCCTGCTAGGCACAGGTACGGTGTCCGTGGTCAGAGACAGTGATCTGTATGGCCTAGCAGGTACAGTCTGTGGCTGTCCCACAACCGCCCGTATATGGCAGCCACATGGTGGAGTTGTGAGCATGCAGACACACACACATTTACCATACAACTAGGGCTCACACATACACACACACATTACATCAACACTGGCCCATGCAGTACTGTTGTCCCTCACACACACACACACACACACACACACACACACACACACACACACACACACACACACACACACACACACACACATGACGATTGGATGGGTCAATGTCGGGCTCTGGCAAACCTACAACACACCCTGTGCATATGATGACACCTGTGCCACCTCCTGTCATCTGTCACATTGATGCAGGAATAGGCTAACATGGTTCTGATGCACAGGGTGACATCATAGCAGTGTAGCAATAGTAGCAAGTTGCCAACCGGAAGGTGTACTGATATCCTTGTAGGTATATCTGAGCAGGCATTATGCATCACAGCTCTGATAGTCATTGTAGCATTGTTTACACCAGTGTTAGGTCTGAGTATGTATTGTCCACCCATGTGCCACTTGGATGAAGTGTACAGTGTTGACAGCATGTGTTAGTGAGTGGACAGTACGTGTGTGATGTGTGCATTGCAAATTAGCAGGTGTACATATGTGAACATGGTGTGTGCGCACTGTCTGCATGTACGTGCATAGTGGACACATGGGATGTGCAACATACCCTGTTCTAAACATTGTTAACATCTCATGGTATCTTTTGATGGCCAGTATGCATTCTAATACAGATATGTACTAACATGGGTACACATGTGTGTATGACATGGGTTGGTACTATGCTGTGGGTGATACCGTTGATATCTGTCAATGATCTGTAGTCTGGCAGTATACACCACCTCAACAGCATGACTATAACCAATCATTAGATGATGTCCTGACAAATGACTCACAGTTGTAGGGAACGCAGTAACAGTTGGAACCTTCCAGTACTATACTATAACAGTAACCAGTGGTATTGACCGCCACACGTTCCTGGGACCACACCTGTGTGGCATAAAGACCTCTTTGGTACATACAAACATACTAGGGATATGTCCATCCACATCTGGTAATGCATGCATTGGCCTACACTGCATTCCCCGGATGGGACGCATATCCTACACAAGGGTATCATACAGACAGATACCTGTTGTCCAATACATGCTGTATAGCAGTACGCTGTCTATGGCATGGTCATCCACATTTACTATATATACTATCCCGACAGTACCACATAGGTGGTAGCCCTGAACACGTATGGTGGGTACCAATGTGTACAGATAGACACGTATTATGTAATCTGTCCCTTGGTATCCACATATCCATAGGTATTGTGGGGTCCCTCGGTGTTTCACATAACACATTAGGGGCCTGCATGCATATCCACAGGGCTGGTGCACACCTATCATGACTGTCCATTATTGCCAGTCATTGTTGTGTATGAACATGTCTGACTTATACCCCAAGCAATTACCCTCACTCACAGTACCCTACAGTACATGTCATGGATGTGTGTGGCAGGGATGTCCTTGGCCATGGGTCACAACATTGGCCGGTCTTAACGCAGACATATATATGTGGCCTATGATCTGAGAAGCAGCAGCACAATATGTCGAAGGTTGCAAATGTATTCATGTAGTATGCAGGCTTCACACCTATGTATTGATTGAGGTCACATGTACACAAATCTATTTGACATGCAGATACCCGATGTGTGCAATGCACATACTGTTTGAAACATATGTCATACCGTAGTAAAAGCAAAACCCACACTGCATTGACCACCTGTGGCACACCCACACACACACTCAGCATTTGCAGGACTCAAACCCCTCCCTGACTATGTTGTGACACTAGTGAGATATGCATTAACACGACACACTATTTGCTTTACTGGGAGCATTCTTTTCAAAAGCTCTATTTGTAGGATGCTGACATCATCACACTTGGCAAAGAGAGATTCACCACTCCTAATGTATTTCCACAGTCTAAGGCAGTCTTACACATATACATTCACACTCAGCATTTGTAGGATTCAAACCCCTACCTAACTAGGTTATGTTATTGGAGAGATACACATTAACACGGCACGCTATATGTATGACTGTGTGGTTTCTGTTCTCCTTGAATATTTGTAGGATGCTGACATCATCAGACTTTCCAAAGAGGAATGTACCTCTTTTAAAATGTGTTTCCACAGTCTCCAAAAAGGCTACTCCTCTCAAAGGAAATTACACACCCACCCACCCACACTTAGCATTTGCAGGACTCAAACCCCTACCCAACTATAATATGACACTAGTGAGATACGCATTAACACGACATGCTATTTGCTTTACTGGGTGCATTCATTTCAAAAGCTCTATTTGTAGGATGCTGACATCATCACACTTGGCAAAGAGGTATTCACCACTCCTAATGTGTTTCCACAGTCTCCAAAAAGGCCACTCCTCTCAAAGACAATGTCACACAGACACACACACACACACTCAGCAATTGTAGGATTCAAACCCCTACCTAACTATGTTATGATACTAGTGAGATATGCATTAACACGATGCACTACATGCTTTACTGTGTGGTTTTTATTCACATGTTATGTTTGTAGGTTGCTGACATCAGACTGGACATGGTTATGTGTGTGCACGTAGTGTTATGCAATCGCACAAATGAACCTTGTGGGTCAGCAGGTGTTAACATCTTGAACAGGAATACACAGTTCATACCTGGTGTGATCTATCTGTGGACATATTACCATTCCTTCATATGACAATACATATTCATGCACGGATTGTAGGTTTTGTGGATACCACATGTGTCTGTGATGTTGGTAAAGGGCTATTCAAGGTCTATGTGGGACCTGTGCTGCTCCTGTCAGTGATGTTTGTCCTGGGTGGCTGCCTTGCAAGATATGTAGCAGGTTTGGGGAACATGATGTGCTCATTAACATACCACAGACGTTTGTGTTGTGTGTTTGTCGGTTTACAATATCTCTGTTCCTGACTGCAATCATGATGGACTCCATGGACTAGCATTTTGGACTTTGTAGGCTTATAGGAATATAGTTCACATGGTGTGTTGGGCACCAACACTTGTAGGGTGTGCCACATGTTGCTGTAACACATTCAATGGTGTAAGATCCTGTAGAGAGTGTGAGGCTTAACAGACTGTTCGGGTGCAGTGTCTGTTTGTCCTGTCGTTCACTTATGACACATATGGTGAAACATTGTTATCCACGTGATGGGATTCATTTGGCATTGTAGGGACCAGTTTACACATTCTACATGTGATATCTCCTGGTATGATGTTAGGACCTTTTGTCACTGGGAGGTGGGTATGTATGTATGGGCCTGTCTGACAGGACGTTGACATTGTCAGTCAGGTACAGTTGACCCTGACTCAGGACATATATGACTGTACATTGATATTTCTGACCTAGCTAAAGGAGGTGTAATGTTTCTGTCCGTACTCCTTTGTAGATTATCTTTCCACAGCAACAACAAACCTGAACACTAAAACCCTGTTATACTCTTTTACACACTTGACACACTACTGATCCTTTGTGATCAGTCGACAGTGTATGTCATCATCATATCCTGGCATGTCCAAAGGTCAGTTTTGTGTGTACTCTCCAGTCCAGCTGGTGCTATTAGAATTCTGACGCATTTTTACAACTGTCTTATGTACACAGGTAACACTGTCCTCCTACCAACAAACTCAGATATCTGTGAGAGGTGCAACTGTATAGACAGACAGGAGGCTGAGCTGTCCCAAGTCATGACTGGCACAGTCTATCGGGTGGTGAAGGTAACCACACACACACCACAAATACAGTCACACATGCACTGATGACAACAGCAAACCATATACATTGACACACAATGACATACTTGGAGCATCTAAATGTACTCTGCCTAAGCAGCTGAGTACATCCAAAGCAGACACACAAACAACTGCTAACACACAACCATACACACATATCATCACATAGTTCACAAAGTCATTGTGCCACGCAGTCATTGCCCTTAGGCCTACACAACACACCTCATACAACTGTATTAGGTGAGTGTAATTGTCGGTCACACTGACATCCCACTCACCAGGCTGAACAAGGTGAAGGTCACTTTGTGCTGTGTGTCGGGTGCCAGGATATGCCACATGACACATGCACTGTTGTCAGTCCACTGAAAGTACAAATATGGCTCCATCATTGAGCATTCAGGTGTGTTGACCCTCAGACGTTCCTCCCTGGACTACATGACAAGAGACATAGAGGGGCTCTCTGATCATGTAGGCCAGGGCAGTATGACCCTGACCTTGTGTAGCATCTTACCCTCACCAAGTACTATGTCACAGTATACAGATGACATGATCAGTTTTAACAGTTGCCTAACATATTGTTGTCATTCACAGGGGATCCAGTATCTGTCAGCCTGGGATTACATGCTCAACATGCCATGTACATTCACTATGGACGCCATGCAGCTGTCACCCCTAGGCTTTCACAGACTGCCTTAGGCTCTTCACACACACATAGTGGCTGTTTGAAGTGTGGGTCAGATGACATAACCACAGCCATAGACGTTACAGGGTACAGGAAACGGAGAGTGATGGTGCTCAACAACTGATGTCTAACCCTCAGAATGCATGCACTCAGGACTCACATCAGTATGGAATTTGTCAATATATGTTCAGTAACAAACACCTGGTTCAGGCTCACAAAAGCACAGCAGCACTAACATGTTTTACATCATACCATGGTTTTCAGACACAGGACTCGGACTGGACAACAACAATAGGGGGGGATTCCATATACATCATTCATACACACACCTCCAGGTTGGTAGCAGTACACAAAGCATTGGGGAACATACATGTGCAACTGAGAGTGGTCAAAACTGCATTTCAGTGTGTAGACTGTTACAGACCACACTCCCAAACATGGGCACAACAGTCGTTATTCCTGGGAACACTGGGGAATGTGAAGGTCTCACCAAACACCATTATATTGTGTGACTTCAAATACACAAACATTGACTGGGTATACTACTCAAGCAGTGACACCCTTGCACAACAGTTGCTAAGATTGTTACACTCAAATGCTTGGGCAGACCTGGTCACCACACCCACAGGGGGTTATACATGTGGTACCTGATCATCACACACACATGGGGACTCTATGTTCCACAACACAGGTATACCTGTAATTGTTAAGGTTGGAACATACATTCATCCTACTAGACATACATATCCCATACACACACATCCTATGTGATCTCAGTGACATACTTCTCATGAGCAAACATCACACTTGTACAAACTGAGGTGGTATCCCTCAATGACCCTGGGACAGTGTTAATTACGGCTCAGACAACTACATACTTTACAAGCACATTCTATGGACAAATACTGGAATTCATGGATCATGCTATCCCAGATAACTACAAAACTCACTCCTCCAAAGGCAGGGGACCTGTCTACTGGACCACAGCCATTACTGAGCTGTACATGGACAGGAGGAGGCTACTACATTATAGAGCACAATCACAATCTGGAAGGCATCTCTGATCAGTAGTATGGTATAGCTACGATCAGTTGTTGATTCATCTAAGGCCCACTTCTAACGGACACTTGCAACGGACACTGTGGACAATCACAAGGCCTTATTTAGTTATGTCAGGGACCTGTGTGGGAACTCACAGATATGCTGTGAGTTACTGCATAATTACAAATGATACAGTGAACCCACTGACATTGCAAACATCCTGGACAACAGGTTCAGTGGGAATTTTCCCCACCATCCCCCCTGCAGTGCACATGTCCATCACAACAGGGTGTAGCCGCCCTGACATCACAGATGAACATGCGTGTGCTGCCCTCTCCATAGCAGACAACACAGCATCAGTGGGACCAGATAGTGTCGCAGACTGTGGCATACACGAGATTCATGACAAACTTCACACTCACATTATGTCACTGTTCAATATCACAGTTACTACAGGATGTGTACCCATGGAATTACGTACAGCTATGGTGTACCCACTACACAGTTATGTTGCCACAAGGGACCCTGGACATTATCACAATATATGCCTAACTATCCTGGTCTGCTATGCTATGGAGTGTATCATCATGGTACACATACACATACACATTGTGAACCTACCGACACTGGATCCTACACAATGTGGTGTTGTTGTGGGCATATCTTGCCTCTTGCAGATGTTTGATGTCTTTAAACAGTTAACAGGTCCATAGACGTACACAGGGTTGTCCACACAGCCTACCTGGAGCTCGCACACCACTTATATACAATACCCCACTTGGCCTTTACACATTAGATCACCAGATTCAATATCTACACATATGTCACAATCTGGATTGCTAACTGGATCATGGATAGCACACACATGGTCAGTATTACAGGTGCCATGTCTGACTATACACCAGTTACACGTGGCATCCCACACGGCTCAGTCCTGGGACCTCTCTTGTTCTGTATATATTTCTGATACATACTGGCTAACACAGAAGGAATATGGATGACAATGTTTGCAGATGACTGCAAACTGTGTATCATATTTGACTCCACAGCTGGCACAGGCATCCTCAGAAAGGGTCTCACAGAGATGGCTGACTGGTGCCAGAGCCATGGCCTACAGCTACCTTACTTTAGATGCATAGTCATCACCTTTGGTAGTAACATCGTGCACACACATTACCACATAGGTGATGATACATCACGTACAGTGTGTGTGGTTTATGATTTGGGGACATGAATACTTATTACTCTTGCCTTTGACATTCACGTTACCACTGTTGTTGGACACACCTTCTATTTAGGCAACCTTATCCCATACAGTTTTACATCCAGATCAGGTGGGGTCATTGTGACCCTGTAATTATCTGACACATGCTTGGATACAATGGCCCATTTTGGATGTACCTTACCCAACACCTGCAGCAACTGGAATGTACACATATTTACATACCAAGTGGATCTAGGGACTCACACAGATGGCATGCACAGTTTGGCTATGGTGACCCCAGGTCTCCTCAGTTGCTTACTGCCTACTTGGATGCAGTCTGTGCCTTTTCTTTGATGCCATGTCCATCACAGCATTGATGGACAGGTTCCACATGAGGGTATCAAAGTCCCTACAACTACATGCTCCAGGGACAGGTACATGAGCAATGATGTTAAAAGGACATGCTGGAGGGGCATATTACCATCACAGAGGCTCCACTCACTTGGTACACGAGCAATGATGTTAAAAGGACATGCTGGAGGGGCATATTACCATCACAGAGGCTCCACTCACTTGGGAATGTGATCAGAGTACCACATATGCACAGACCCATGCTGAACACCTACATCTTCACAGGTGGACGGGTGATCATATGTTTAGCCCTGGGATATGTTATGGGTCCTTGATAGACAGAGGCAGAATAAAATGAACATATGTGAGATATCTTGTGTGACCTACTATTGACAGGCACAGTCTACTGATCTAGCGTGATTGCAGATTACAAACACACTGTGCCTAGGCTTCTACATACCCTAGGGCAGATAGCCTAGTGTCAACCTCTGAACCTATGCTAATGTTCAGGATGCACATTGTTCAGTGATGGTACTGATTGCAGGTTTTGTTTCTTCTTTGCTTTACCACTTCCTATGAACAACCTAGGTTTCTGCATAACATATTTGATTGTGACAGTATTTCACTATTTTATATTGTGTCTGTTGTCATATCACTGTGTGCACATGGTGGATTGGTGCGAGGTTCCTGGGTTGACACTTGCAACTGTGGGATATGTGTGGCCCACTGCTGTACTCAAACTTGACCTAAGTGTGTGAGCATGCCCAGTTCAGACTTTCAGTGTTTTGTTGCCTGACATTTATCTCATAGTTTCAAGTGTGTGAGCATGCCCAGTGTGACCTTGCAGTATTTTGCTGTCTGAGGTCCACTACATTTGTTGATGTGTGTGAACATTACCAATATTAACATTTATACTATATGTGTGTTGAATATCAGGTTCTATTTTTACTACAGGCCTCACCTTTGTGTCTTGATTCGACAGGGATTATGCTATGCATGCAAGGTTTCCATTAGATACTTAGCATTGCCTTATCAACATTTTTTCATGCAAGCTGAGCATTGACATGCTGTCATGGTTTAGTGGTTCTGTACTCTGACTATAGTGCACTGTATCCTGGGTTTGAGGACTGTCACTGCTTCATATTTTCATACATGGCAGAACAGACTGCTTCAAGAAAAGTGAAGCAAATATGAACTTGTTAACCTGCTTTTGATGAACTATACCCACATTTGACCAGACTTGCTCAATGTTGCCCAACATTGCTGGACAGTGCACAATATTGCTGAACATTGCTTGTAGTTGTGCTACTTAGTGTGTGCAATTTTGTTCACATATACTAAATAGTGGTGAGAGCTGTTTAGCAGTGCTTTATATTGCTTAACACATAGCAATCATGCCTCAGGTGGTGCTGCAGGGCTGCCTATGTTAGAAACACATTTTACACTCCCTATACAGGGAGTGTCAAGTTAGGCATAGCTTTTACTATATGTGCGAGTCGGAGAGAGGTATCATTTCCAGGGTTCCTACTGAACCAGTGTATATGCTATGCGTTGCCTCTTTGCCAAGGCCAAAGCATACTGGGCATGCCTCCTTCTGCCTACTGGAGCAGGCTCAGGTTGTTCCTCCTCTGAGTCACGCTCTGCCTGTGATGGCCTTGGCAATGGTGGGGGGCTGTTGTGCCCGGCCCTATGCTGCTCCTGCTGCAGCTGTTTTCACAGGATCATATTGTGTAGCATAGCACATACCATGACTATTTGGGTACATGTAGTTGGTGAGTACTGCAAGGCTCCACCAGATGTGTCTAGGCACTGGAACCATGACTTGAGCAGCCCAAACACAAGCTCAATTACATTCCGTGTTTGTGCATGTGCCTCATTATGGCGTTCCTGTTCAGGTGTGTGTGCATTTCTGATGGGTGTCATCAGCCACGGCTCGAGTGCATATCCAGCATCCCCCACTAGGTGACGATAAGGGATGTCCCCATTGGCAAATGTCTGGTACAGCTGTGTCAGATGCCAGATATGGGAGTCATGTTAGCTCCCAGGGCAGCCAGCACACACATTCATAATTATGCCCTGGGCATCACACACGACCTGGCAGTTGCTGGAGGGGTAACCCTTGCAGTTATAGTAGACTGTACCCCACTCAATGGCTGATGCTTTGATGCAAATGTGCGTGCAGTCTATTGCACCTACTACCTCAGGGTATTCTGCTATTTGCTGGAAGAGACGCTTATTGCTGGCCAATACCTCACAGGAATTGGAGAAATATAGATGATCACCGACATGTGCTGCCATGGCATTCAGGAACTGGTGCAGTACCCTAGATGCTGATGCCTGTGAAATCCCCATCATATCGCCAGTTGGTCTCTGGAAGGTACCTGTTGCTAATTTTCTTAGGCCAACACATACCTTGGTTTCCACTGGGATGGGTTCCCCTCTGTTGGTTCTGTGTGTGAGGTGCGGCCTGCACAGCTCAGCAATTTGCTGCATGAGGTCTCTGTCCACTCTATAGCGCTCCACTATCTCCAGCTCATGTAGCCCCTGGTAGGTTACCCTAGGCCTGTACACTCTTCTCTGTCTCCTCACTGTGGGTTGCTCAGCAGCATTTGCATTGTCACCACCCTCAGCATGTTGCATATGTCGCCTTATGACAGCAATGGCAGCCACTAACATTTCTTTGTCTCAGTGAAGCTTTTTCAGTTTTCACTTCTATTAGCTTACTGCAGTGTTGCAGTGTGTCTGAGAAATACATACTGGAATGTTTTTGGCTGGGTTTTGAGTGTTGGGCTGGGCTGGGCTAGTGTAATGCCTGTGTAATTGGCTGATTCCGATTGTTTTCACCTGCTAACTCTGCTAGTACTCCCTGGTTAACTTCCTACTATTTGTTGTGCTTCCTTTTCGCTTTCTGTTTCCACAGGGGGTAGCACCACACAAACAAGCGCAAACACGCACACACCAGCTCACATGCGCGCACACATGCTTACACAGACTACAACTTGCTTATTCCTGTTAAAATGCGCACACATCGGCACAAACACTCTTACAACTCTTTACACAGCCTTACATATGCTTACTCAAGCCTACACGCGTACACACACGCACATACACTGTCTTAATTGGGTTTACTGGCGCTCGCACGCATGCATGCACGCTCAGTAAGAAACTTTGGTGTTATCCGCAGCATACACCTTCGATTTCTTGACTTTACCTGGCCTGCCTGTTGACACACCTCTTTCACTATTATGTAAATGTAAGCTGACACATGTCGCGCTGCTCCAATGAGCTGCACTCCTTTCATACATACCCCCCTCATGATGTCACCTATCTTCTACTCTGTTACTCCCCTTATCCTACTCCTACACTCCACTGACTGTGTTAATTTGCTATGTGAACTTGTGATTCACTATCATAACTCTCATTTTCATAGGATTGCCTACTAATGCTTAGTTACATCTCTTAGACTGGGCTTACCCCCTTAGCAACCTCTACTCGGTGGCCATGTTGTCTTCAGCCTGCCATTCCCTTGCATTGTAAATTCATTTTAGCTATGAAACCTCATTTGTGGATCTTAATTATTAATTTTCTGCTTTTTAGGGCGCAGCACGTTTGCGTGTCGCTGCGCTATGGTTAAATCCCGGAAATCGGGATTTAAAAAAAAGTCATTTTATTTTTAATTTGCATCACTTCCCATTACCAATGGCCATATTTTTGGCCATTGGCATGCTTCCTCCTGTCAATGCATGCTTTTTTTTTACAGCTGACATGGCTCCGTTTTGCTATTTGCAGAATCGTACTCAGTTATCAACTGAGTACATTTCTGCAGATAACACTACTCCTACTTGGACAGGTACGGGTTTCCTGGATCGCAAATTTACCTCATTTGCATGGCTTTTGCCTGCAATTGAGGTAATTTGCATATCCCAGCCCTGTCCGTGTAGGACTAGTTTAGAGAGCTCAGTTGCACGCCCCTGCCGGCTGTTCCTGGATCGTTCGGTGGACATGTTGGCTTGCTGGAGTCTTACTCTACTCTTAGACTCCGTGCAAGCCTTCGTTAATCTGGCCCATTGTTATTAATACTTGAGAAAGAGTGAGAATTAAAGGGTCAGCAATGCAGCCATAGCCAGGAAACAATGTGGAACAGAGAAAAGTGTGAACATGGATGGAGAAGTTGAAGATGTAAAATGACTGAGATGAATAAGCTGACAGCATGAAGACAAAATTTGTAGGGTGGGTAGCTTAGGAATAGTACCTAGGAACCCGATTCTTTATTTTATACAAAGATAAGAGTGAAAGTGAGTCACCAAATGTATTTGATAACTGTCATATAATGGTATTTGCATTAGATTTGAAAAGTTAAGCAGTGTTAGTTTCATGTAAGTCTCAAGGAAGTGAGTTCCAAGTATTAGATAAGAATTACCTTGGAGCTAGATAACTGATTTTTGACAATTTTTTTTTTTTTACTAGTAAATGTTTTTTTTATTGGATGATCATAAGAGTCTGTCAGAGGTGTACTTAAGCAACAGTGAAGAGAAAAAAGGGCCTTTCCAGTTTGTTGTAATTTTATGAGTTAAAGTAGGGCTGATGTAGTTTATTGTCTGCATGAATGACATTGATCCTATCTTATCAAGAACATTATATGTATGGCTACTGTCTAGTAGTTGTGCAGCAAATTTTGCTATTTTATAGCAAGTACATTCCAGTTTGTGTAATGTGCTTTTGTTCATATTAAATAACCAAAAAACAACCTCAGAAACATTTTAAATAAATAACCAATAAAACCAACATGTTGAACGTGAAATACAGGGTCAGGAAATCAGCATTCTGATGAAGTCCCATTTCCTTAGGGATGAAAGCATTTAAAGGATGATATGTATTGCAATCTTAATTTTTATTTTTTCATTAATTAAAACATTTTTTCTTGCCAAAATGGTGATTTCCTGTTGCATTTCATGTTCAATTTGCTGCTTTTGTTCATATTGCTAATAGCTGCCACTGCATAAAATAAGTGAAAGTAGTGAGTTGGCTAAAATCTTCTTTGGAGATGTAGATAGGCAGGCAGTGTCTTATAGGTTATATGTTTATAGGTAAGCACTAGACCTTCAGCCTTTGCTGCCCATTTTAAGCCTAGCCAATTCGCTTTTTGTGCTCAAATTAACCTATATAAGATAAGGCACCGATATTTTTCTTAATATCAACATGGTGCTGTTGACACATTTATTTTTATTTTATTTATTTTACATTAGTTGACCGGGATAGTCCAACTGGATGTATGTCCATTTTCAGCAGAGGCCTGGGGAGAAAAGCTCCACATTAAGACAATTTACATAACAGAAATCTTGACCATATAAATACAGATAATGTCAGACAGGTAAAACATTTACATTTAGGAAAAGATAGCTAATTTTTAATAGTTACACCCAAATATTTGTACTGGATAGTGATGTTGTTTATCAATACAGAAATAGGACTAGTCATTTTTATTTTCTGACAAAATAACATGAATTTGGCTCTCTTTTCATAAAGTATTGTTTTAGATTACTGGAGCCATGTAATAAGTGTATTAATTGGATGCTGCATATGAGAATGAAGTAGCCAGGTTTGGAACAGTACAAATAATAGCTGACTCATTGGTATACTATAATAATTTATGTCCATTTGTATGAAGGCACCTGTCATTAGCAAAGATAGTAAATACCAGATGTCACCACAGCTCTCAACCTATAGACATTTAAAATGGGTACAGAGGTTCTTGAAAAGTAATTATATCCAGTGAAAAATCTGGACCTTTAATAAGTATAAAATATGAGTATCAAATAGCACACAACACTTTCCACTTCTAATAGAATTCAGGGATACTACTTAGTGATATATATTTAAAAAACTGAGCGTAACAATAATGATGCCAAACTATATGCATATTACTAAAGACAAACCATAAAATCTGTAGACATAAATGAGAAGTAATTTATTTTTACTTCTGAAAGATGAAAGACGTGGATTCTCTTTTTTCATATTACTGATGATGCTACTAAATTTGCCATGTGGTGTAGTTTTCTGCGTACTGAACATCTTCAAAAATCTTATGTGATGGAGGGATTAAGAACATTTTGTGAATGAGTAAATCAAGCCAGAAAATAGCTTTATGCATTTAAAAATAGGTGCACCATGTCTAGTGGTAAATAAAACCTTAAACTAGGTATGTACCTCCAAAACAGGTACAGTTGAGAGGTCTCGACGTTTCACAGAATACTGCCTTATGGCACCCTGTATTAGTTTAGTTTGAACACGAAACAGAAAAGGTCCAAGACATAGCCTGCTGTCTGTTATTGAAGTAACTTTTAAGTCAATGGATAACAAGAGATGGACAGCCTATAGGCTCGGGTCAGGTAGCGTGCAAAGCAGTATACTTTGTTTGATTATATTCAATGCTTTTGAGAAGTATCTGATAAGGGCAGCTGAAGGATATCTTTTATCCCACTCTGTAACAGTAGAGTCAGTTAATTTATCTGGTGCAGTTTGAGTACAATATCCCGGGTAAAAGTCATGTTACGATGGAGTCTGCTACAAGTCCTCTTGCACCATTAGCTCCTGACAAAATTCCCTGCTGACACTCATTAATATTGATATGTCCTAACTCCCCCCATCCCCTGATTCCTGTGTACTACCACTGACCTAACTAACCCTCCTAGGACTATGTCCCTAACCCCCAAAACAACTCCTGATCAATGGGTAAACCTAAAACCTTAACAAAACAAAACCAACAATTGGAGAAGAAGAGCGCCAATGAATATCCAAAAAAGTTCCAAAACTCAGGTTTAATGTAACAGGTGAACGCAAGTAAAACACAATAGCACTCGTTTTCGTTACAGAAGTAACTTCATCAGACAACAAATCAAATAAATCTCTCACCTTATATACTGATATCAATTAGAATACCTGATCCAAACAATTAAATCTTAAAGAGAAACATTATAAAAACACTTTGATATTGGATATTGGTGTATTGTATATATAAAATATTATATATTAAAAAACACGTGTTGATAAATACAAAAAACATGTTAAAAATTTATTAAAAAAAGAACTAGATGTTCTTGGTGAAATGAATAAAATAAAAAATATATGAAATATATATATGATATGAAGTACAAACACATATATTGCAATATAATAATATAAATTATATTATAGCCTATATAGTAATAGCTTTTAATTTTAATATAGGCTTGATGGATATGTAATCATTTAATCCAGGCTCTTTGTTAGCTTCCAGCATAATTTGCCAAGAGGTCTCCCTCTGTTCTAGTATTGTCTGCCACGGCCCGCCCCTTGGATCCTGATGAACACTATCCAGCACAAAAAATGAATATTTTGCATTGGGACATGTAGATGTATGTTTAAACAGAGCATTATTATTATTTCCTTTATGTATATCATAGGTATGCTCATGTATTCTGTGTTTCAAAGAACGCTCAGTCTTTCCCACATAATATGCCGGGCAGATGGTGCACATGGCCAAATAAACCACCCTTTGACTGTTACAATTATAATGTGCTTTGGCCCTGATAGTTGTATTTTTGGCTACAAGAAAAACTTCTTCAGCATGTACAATGTATGAACATTGTGCACATGACCCGCATTTGAATGTACCCTTGCGTGGTCTAGTAGAATAATGTTAAAAGGGACCCTTTTCTAATATGTTTTTAATACTGTTCCCTTTTCGGAAAACAGACTTCATGTCTTTGCCGTGTAAATTGCAAAGATCAGTCACTTCAGAAAAGGTTTCCCATTCTTTAAAAATGATATCCCTAATGTTGCTGGAATTAGAGCTGTACTGTGTAATAAAAGCCTTGGTAAATTCAGACTGGCTTGTTTCCTTGATAGAATTATTATCACTCTTACCTAGCCCCAAAATTGGCTGAAACCTGTCCTTTCTTCCATTTTTTACCTGTTCACAAATGTTACCTATAAAATCCCTGGGATAGCCCCTGTCTTGAAACGAAAGGCATAACTTATCACACTCTTTTGAAAATTCATTTTCATTGGACGTCATTCTAGAAATCCTGACATATTGACCTTTGACAATCCCTCTCTTTTGATGCATCGGATGTGAACTACCATAATGTATGTAACTGTTAGAGAACGTCGGTTTTCTATATACAGAAGATCTAAATTTGTTGTCATTGTCAATACTAAGCAAGACGTCCAAATATTCGACCTTATCTACAGAAACATGATGGGTAAATGTGAGAAAATTAGTGGTATTAGTTAAATATTCCATAAAATCTGCAATAAGGTCGTCTGGTCCTGTCCAAAAGATACAAATATCATCCAAGAACCTAAAGTAGGCTACCCAGTGTTTACTGAAAGGACTATTGAACACATATTTATTTTCCCAGACTGAGAGTATTATGTCCGCATAAGTCGGGGCACAATTTGCTCCCATGGCCACCCCCGATGTTTGTCTGTAATATTCACCCGAAAAGTGAATATAATTATTGTACAGAACCAGTTCCATTAGTTGTAAAATGACAAAAATGTCATTGTTCTTAGCCTTAGGACTGGTTGTAAGGGCTTCCTCTAGCCACAATTGGCCTATATCATGAGGTATCACGGAAAACAGGTCCACAATGTCTATAGTCAAAAACCTCAAACTAGGAGTCCAAAGTTCAGGAGTAATCTGTCTAAGGAATTCCCATGAATCCTTGAGCAAATGAGTAGTTTTAGGCCATATACTTTTGAGTTTATAGTCTAAGAATTTTGAGAGCTGAGAAATTTTTGACCCTTGGGCGGCCGCAATGGGTCTCATAGGTGGATCCCGTATATTCTTGTGTACTTTAGGTACACCGAATATAGAGGGCACCCTGGGCTGGGAATTGTCCAAAAAGATGTAAGTTCTATAGTCTATGGCTTCTTGATCAAAAAGATCCTTTATAGCCAAATCAATCTTTTGATGGGCTATATTAATTTCATTAAGAGAAACTGAACAATATCTGGCCACATTTTTTTAAGATCACATTCATTTTGCCCTCATATATAACTTGGTCCATGATGACTGTTCCTCCCCCTTTGTCCGGCTCCATAACCCTGATATTCGTATTTTGTTTAAGATCGTTCAACAAGATACTTTCAGGGGTAGTTAAATTAGGAGTATATCTGGCCTGCTTGCAATGTCACCTGATTTTTTGTTCTATCCTGTTCTCCAGATTTTTGAGTTGAGGGTGCAAAGGGGGGTTGTATGTGCTGCTCCTGTGTAGGTCATCTTGTGTGGAAAATTCAGTATTACCCATTAAATGCTCAAGGTTCAATTTTCTAATAAAAAGTTTGAGATCAATAATAACTTGAGTAACATTGCTACTCCTACTTGGAACATATTTAAAGCCTTTTGTAAAAATATTGAAATAGGTATCATTAACTTGTAAAGAACTGTAATTGTAAATAGTATATTCATCCTTTTGACATATAGGATCTATGTAGCTAGTGTTTTCAGAAGTGAAGTCGACCTCAGTGTTATCTATTCCCAAAACTGAGCCTGAATTGGAAACTGGTTCCTGTTGTTCCTCGATGTATCCCCATACAGATGGCGCTGAGGGGAAAAAGACTGCTCAGTATGTGTTTTGCGCTGATTTCTTATTCTTTCAGATCTCCTAGGAAGCGGATCTGCTCCCTGTATTGGAGATGTGTGATTGTCATTGTTAGAAAAAGTGACATCAGCATTGTATACTGGCTGATGTTTATGGTGTGTTTTTCCTGTTCTGGAAAATGGGATAGGGTAGGGACACCCTTCCTCATATTCTCTAATGTCCCTGTGTAATTTCTTATACTTTCTCTGCAAGATAACATCACATTTATTGTCAACTTCCTTCCTAATCTGATAATATCTTTTGTTTTCAAGTTCAGCTTCAAACATGAGATCAGAAGTAACAGCTGTATTATATTTAACTATATCCTGATCTAACATAGCAATTTCCGTATCGTTCTTCTTGACTATAGCTCGCACAATATCCAAGCCGCATTTATCAAAGGCTTGTATAAGGTCAGTGTGAAATACACTACCGACCGTAACATTGTTCGGGTACTTGAAGACTCGTAGGCCTTTAGGTACAATGTTCTTGTTCAGACATTCATTGAGGTACATATTGTCCAACTTTAAGCTACGGTACCTGTACAATGAAGTCTCTAATGCAGCCATCGACTCTCGGAAAGTAAGACCTTTGTCAGTCCTTTTACTCTGCTTTCCATGATGCTCAAACGTAGGAATGTCCTGATACCAGTCCAGGAAAGTAGAAGGTGGCGTGGTACTGCTCCCTGGTTCATCGTCGGTACGCCGACGATCCTCACCACAAGCCTGCAGAATAAGTGGAGTATTTTGAAAGTCCGTAGCCATTGGAAAACGACCTCTGCTGCTGGAAGAGGGTAATGCATGCCCCGGCTGAGCAGTAGGATTATTAGTTATATTAGCGGTTTCCGTATTCGGAGCCTGACAAGGTTTGTTGAGAAGCTGTTGTATACCTTGTCCTAAAGGCAAAAGAATGTCAAGAAGTTGACTGAGTTGACCAGTCAACTTGCGTATTTCACCTACTTCCGTGCGTAAGGTGGGTTCCAGGATATCGGCGTTTGTAGTCTCCTCCATAGCTTCCATAAAACACCAAGAAAATTAACCAGAAGCAAATGCTGATAAAATAGCAACCAAAACAAAACAAAACCAACACTTGGAGAAGAAGAGCGCCAATGAATATCCAAAAAAGTTCCAAAACTCAGGTTTAATGTAACAGGTGAACACAAGTAAAACACAATAGCACTCGTTTTCGTTACAGAAGTAACTTCATCAGACAACAAATCAAATAAATCTCTCACCTTATATACTGATATCAATTAGAATACCTGATCCAAACAATTAAATCTTAAAGAGAAACATTATAAAAACACTTTGATATTGGATATTGGTGTATTGTATATATAAAATATTATATATTAAAAAACACGTGTTGATAAATACAAAAAACATGTTAAAAATTTATTAAAAAAAGAACTAGATGTTCTTGGTGAAATGAATAAAATAAAAAATATATGAAATATATATATGATATGAAGTACAAACACATATATTGCAATATAATAATATAAATTCTATTATAGCTTATATAGTAATAGCTTTTAATTTTAATATAGGCTTGATGGATATGTAATCATTTAATCCAGGCTCTTTGTTAGCTTCCAGCATAATTTGCCAAGAGGTCTCCCTCTGATCTAGTATTGTCTGCTACGGCCCACCCCTTGGATCCTGATGAACACTATCCAGCACAAAAAATAAATATTTTGCATTGGGACATGTAGATGTATGTTTAAACAGAGCATTATTATTATTTCCTTTATGTATATCATAGGTATGCTCATGTATTCTGCGTTTCAAAGAACGCTCAGTCTTTCCCACATAATATGCCGGGCAGATGGTGCACATGGCCAAATAAACCACCCTTTGACTGTTACAATTATAATGTGCTTTATATGCTATATGCATATTACTAAAGACAAACCATAAAATCTGTAGACATAAATGAGAAGTAATTTATTTTTACTTCTGAAAGATGAAAGACGTGGATTCTCTTTTTTCAAATTACTGATGATGCTACTACATTTGCCATGTGGTGCAGTTTTCTGCGTACTGAACATCTTCAAAAATCTTATGTGATGGAGGGATTAAGAACATTTTGTGAATGAGTAAATCAAGCCAGAAAATAGCTTTATGCATTTAAAAATAGGTGCACCATGTCTAGTGGTAAATAAAACCTTAAACTAGGTATGTACCTCCAAAACAGGTACAGTTGAGAGGTCTCGACGTTTCACAGAATACTGCCTTATGGCACCCTGTATTAGTTTAGTTTGAACACGAAACAGAAAAGGTCCAAGACATAGCCTGCTGTCTGTTATTGAAGTAACTTTTAAGTCAATGGATAACAAGAGATGGACAGCCTATAGGCTCGGGTCAGGTAGCGTGCAAAGCAGTATACTTTGTTTGATTATATTCAATGCTTTTGAGAAGTATCTGATAAGGGCAGCTGAAGGATATCTTTTATCCCACTCAGTAACAGTAGAGTCAGTTAATTTATCTGGTGCAGTTTGAGTACAATATCCCGGGTAAAAGTCATGTTACGATGGAGTCTGCTACAAGTCCTCTTGCACCATTAGCTCCTGACAAAATTCTCTGCTGACACTCATTAATTAATATTGATGTGTCCTAACTCCCCCCATCCCCTGATTCCTGTGTACTACCACTGACCTAACTAGGTTTGGTTCTGTCCTTAAATACTGGCTAGACTTAAAAAGGCCCTTCAGAACGGTTATCCTAGTATGCACCTATGTGCCCTTACATTTCTACTCTATATTTGTTACCTTCCTTTGGATTCTTTCCAAATAAATGGGATAAATCCTTCCTTCAAACCCATAGTGCCTTTTTTAGGCAAGGCTCAAATTCTAAACCTACCACCCTAGAAAACAAAAATGGGAAGAAACTGAGGGTAATGCTGCTCAATGCCAGAAGTCTAAATCTCAAAATGCACGCACTCGAGGCCCTTCTCAGTATGGAGAACATCGATGTCTGTGCTGTAACTGAAACCTGGTTCAAGGCTCTTGAGAGCACCCCGGCACTATTAGGTTTTACCTCATATCATGCATTCCGGCCCCAAAACCCGGACCACACCACAAAAGGAGGGGGTGTATCCATATTCATAAAGGATACCCACACCTCCAGGTTGGTGGCAATGCACGAAGCTTCAGAAACCATCCAGGTGCAACTAACCATAGGCAAAACTGCTCTACAAATTGTAGCATGCTACAGGCCACCCTCTCAAACTCAGGAACCCCACACAGCCTTCCTGAAGACACTGGAGGGTATAAATGTATCTCCAAACACCATCATATTGGGTGACTTCAACTACCCGAATATAGACTGGGAACATTACTCAAGCCCTAACTTTCTAGCCCAACGGTTCCTGGAGTTCATAAATTCAAATGCCATGGAACAGCTAGTCACTGTTCCCACAAGAGGAGAAAATATACTAGATCTCATTATCACAAACATGGGGACAAAATGCTCCACACCGGAAGTATGTCCCTCATTGGTGAGATCTGATCATAAACTAATCTCACTGGAAATCCACATCCGCCCCCACCCCAAACAAAAAAGACCACAGTGAAGAACTTCTCTAAAGCAAACTTCACACTACTCAAGACTGGTTTGGTATCCTTCAAGGCCCCTGAGCCAGTGGAAACCACAACCCAAGCTGCGGAAGCCCTTACAAATGCCTTCTATGAACACCTCCAGGACTGCATGGATCAGGCAATCCCAAATAAAACCAAGACTGTTTCCACAAAGGGCAAACGTCCAGTCTGGTGGACCCCAGCCATTAACAAACTTTACAATAAGAGGAGAAAGCTATTACATGATAGAAAAAATCCATAAAAGGGAAGTCACCCCTGATTATTATTAGTAAAAAAATATGAGCACTCATAAAATCAACTAAGGCCAATTTTGAGAGAAAAATTGCCATGGATTCAAAGGACAATCATAAGGCCTTTTTCGGCTATGTTAGGAACCTGGGTGGAAACTCCCAGATATGCTCAGAATTAGTCCAAAATGATACAAAAATCACTGAACTCACAGACATTGCCAACATACTGGCAGACAGGTTCAGTGCAAACTTCACCCCCCCCCCCCTAAAGGAGAGATAACTATCCCAGCGGAGTGTAGCCTCCCAGACATCTCATGCGCAGGTGAAAGCTGCTCTCTCTAAAGCTAAAAACGCAGCATCAATGGGACAGGATGGTGTCCCCGGCTGTGTGCTACACGAGCTAAATGAGGAATTAAACCCGCACATAAGGCAGCTGTTTAATCTCAGCCTTACCACAGGATACATGCCCAAGGAGTGGCGTACGGCAAATGTGGTCCCACTCCACAAAGGCAGTGCCTCTATGGACCCTGGTAATTACCACCCCATAAGCTTAACAAGTCTAGTCTGCAACGCTATGGAGAGGATCATAATGGAGCTCATAAACAAAGATATAGGGGACTTGCAGACATTGGACCCGACCCAGTTTGGCTTCGTCAAGGGCAGATCATGCCTTTTGAACTTGGTCGACTTCTTCGAAACAGTCACCAAGGCCATTGATGAGGGAAAGGCAGTCCATACAGACTACCTTGACCTTGCAAAGGCTTTCGACACAATACCCCACTCGGGTATTGTAGAAAAACTTACCAGCTTAAATGTAAACCCATATGTCACAAGATGGATTGCAAACTGGCTTAAGGACAGAACCCACAGGGTTAGAGTTGCTGGCGCTATGTCAGACTCCAAGCCGGTCACAAGTGGTGTCCCACAGGGCTCGGTCCTTGGCCCCTATTGTTTGGCATCTACTTCTCAGAAGTACAGGCCAACATGGGAGGACTTTGGCTGACAAAGTTTGCAGACGACTGCAAACTGGGCGCCATAGTGGAAAGTGCATCGGACACAGATATCCTTCAGAAGGGACTCACGGAAACAGATAGCTGGTGCCAGAGCCATGGCCTGAAGTTAAACGCCAAAAATGTATAGTCATACCCTTCGGGAAAAACAAGGTAACCCCAAGCTACCATATAGGTGGCAATCCACTAAGCACAGAAGAGGTTATCAGGGACCTGGGGACCCAGGTTGACAGTGGCCTTTCTTTTGACACTCACGTTGCTAAAGTGGTTAGAAAGACCTTCTACATTGCCCACCTGATCATGAAGGGATTCACATCCAGATCTAGGGAGGTCATTGTTCCCCTGTACTCTTCACTTATCAGACCAATGATCGAGTACAATGCCCCATTCGGGATGTATCTCACCCGACATCTGCAGCAATTGGAGAGACCCCAAAAGTTCCTCACCAAAAGGATAAAGGGACTCCAAAATCTGTCATATGCTGCCAGATTGAAGAAACTCCAGCTCTATTCAGTCGCATACCGTCTGCTCAGAGGTGACATGTGCCTGACATACAAGGCCATGTCCAACCCGGAATTAATGGATATGCTCCACCTCAAAAAATCCAAATCCACCAAAACCACTAGAGCAAGCGACTTAAACCTTAGCACGGATATAAATAGGATGTGCTGGAGGGATAGATTTATCACTCAGAGACTCCCTATGCTGTGGAATAAAATCCCGGTCCATGTGAGGCAGAGCACCTCGCTGGCTCTGTTCAAGAGAAATCTTGACCTGTGGATGGGAGATCGTAGGTTTACCCCAGGAATCATCTCTGTGTCACTGCTGGACAGATGCACAACAAACTAATGGGCACAGTATTTTTTCATATAAGGGGTGGCGTAAGCCACAAAACTTTAGGCTAGGCTTATAAATGCCTTACGGCAGATAGCCTAGTATAAACCTATGAACCTATGAACCTATGATTACAATAATGCTTAAGGGGTAAGGAATAAGAATGAATTATTGTTTTAAAAAGCCTGGGGGAAGCCTTACTCTTGAGGGTATTTATTTATTTATTTGTTTGTTAGTTCAGCTGATTGTTGTCTGAGGTAATGGAGTGATCCAAATAAGGCCCATTTCATCCATCGCTTGGGAGTTACAGAATACAAATGAAAGTAGATACAGTAATTTAGAAAGTAAATATTAAGGTAACAAATTACAGGTTACAATTGTCTGTATTCATTAGATGATATGATTTTGATATAACAGAGAGATTGAAAAAAGTAGTTCACATTAACAAAATGTATGTTTACATAACATGAATAAGAGGGTTAGTGAAACATATTAGTTGTTATGGATGGGTGGTTAGTGTTGAAAAATGGTTAAACTGGCTTAGAGTGACAGAGGTAATGAGAGGAGAGAGGGTGGAATAGTTGAGGGATGGGTAATTTGGAAATGAGTAAGGTCACTGAGAAATTGATAGTTGTGAGTAGGTTGTGTTAGGTGTGTTGGGAGAGTATGCTAGTGTGTGAAGTAATGTTAGATGTGTTGCATGTTGATGTGTTAGATCTGTTAAGTGCTTGGATACTCTCCAGCTCCCCATGACCTTGTAAAGCAGGTATCATAAAATGAATGAATGAATGAATAGATGAATAAAGTATGAGTAATTGTGATTAATGTTTAAAGTTTAAGGTGTGTGGTCCAGAAAAAGAACCTAAGCAACATCAATTATATAATCCATGTGCAGATAAAATACAATGGCTTAAAAAGAAAATAATGAATATTTAGTGAATTCACTTTAGGGCAGTCACTCTGCTGATTAAAAAAATGCAGTAAAGCTGCACATAAAATTGCCAAATATGCAGCATTATTAACGATATTGTTTACAACTTATGACAAGAATACAGGTGCAGATGTGGCTTAGGTAATAAATGTAATATTAATATTCTGATGTCTATTTCTAGATCTGATCACCTAAAGTTGTGATGGAAACAAGTTCTTGCTGTAGAAGACCAGCCCTTAATGGTGATTGTCATGCCACTGTGATGCAAGGAACACTCTTGGAGCAGAAGTGTGTGGTTTAAAGTTAAATCTGAACTCCTGAATGGGAGGAAGCTTTTCAACCATGTAAAAGATCAATGTCCTGAGGTTTTAACCGAGTGAGAGTCTGATTCCAGTGCTGTTTGGCCCTTGAATTCTATCACTGCTTAGAAATAACAGGTGTATCCAAAGTAGAGGCTGTCAACAACAAGGACGAGATTCCTTAGTGAACTGCCAAGCAACTTGCAGAAAAAGTTACAAAAGCAAGAAAGAAGTCCTAAGTATAATCCAGTTAACTCATGTTTAGCACAGATCAAAAATGCTGCTAATAGTGTATATTGCTAGAAATGTCTGAAAGTCATAGGTGTAAGCATAAAAATTAAAAAGCTCCATATTGCACTATATTACAGACATAACACCATCTCAGCCTCTTGCCAGAAATTAAGTTCACATTTATTTATTTATTTTTGTTTATTAGGAAGGTCTGTCTGGGCTACAGAATTTGTCCCTTTCTGCAGATTTCAGGAGAGAAAATCTGAAAACAAATACACAATAAAGCAAAAGTTCATACAATTGATGAGTTCAGGTAGACAAATAGAAACAGTACATACATACTGTACATAAATACAAACTGGCATATCAAGGAGATACATATATTTATAGGCAAGCATATCAAAGTTTACAAAGTATAATTTATAATACGAATGTCTTTAAGGATGAGGAAGAGTGAGATATAAGTACGTAAAGTAATAGACCTTCTACAAGTACTGTAAATTAAGGAATAGTAGAAGATAAGGGAGAGTGGAAGGAAAATCAGTACATTAGTTGACATAAGTGGGATCAGAAGAGGAGAAGGAAATACAAGAGTAGCAATACAGTGCTGAAAGGATGAGCAAATTAAGTTAGGGATAAATTAAGTAAACAGTAGATAAAGCAAGAAAGATCCATAGAAAGGAGGATGTTGAGTCTAGGTAATGTTAGGAGTATTAGAAAATAAACAAGGATGAGGGAAGAGAGAAGGGTAATAATGAACGATGGTTGAGGGGGTAAGGTTAGGAGTAAGGAAGAGGTCTGAGATGTGCCTCAACTTAGATATGCTACTGAATGTGTTTAGTTGTTTTGTAACATGAGTGTGTGTTTGTATATGTAGAATACCCAAAGCTCATGACCATTGGAAAGGGTATTAATAGAATCTGACAACTAAATTGTGAGCTTTGTCCTACGACTCACCTGTCACATCTCCTGTACAGTAACTGTGGTAATGTCGCCATTGCATCATTCTGATGGCCAAACTTCCAGTGCCATTTTCTGGCTTGTAGACAAGTCCCAAAGATATTTAAACTCCTCTACATGAAGTAACTGCAGCTCCTCACCTGGTAAGATCAAGGTACTTTTTTTCCAAGACTAAACCATGACTGCTGATTTGGAGGAAATGATTTTCATCCCATTTATTTCATAGTTACAAAGAATCACTTTGCAGTATAAAAGGATCCATGACGACCAGTTTACTTTCTTTGTTAACAAATGAATTTATTAAAATATAATTAAACTAAAATCCTGAATGTTTACAATCTTACAATAGATTTTAGCCACAGTTTTCCTGAATCGTGCCTCTCATTTTGACTATATTTACTTATTACACAATTAACTGGATTGTTAAGCATCAACAATTTTTAAAGATGGAGAAATATATTGATGGACTGAGGTTATAACATTCATGAGGGGCAGCATTGCTAGATGTCAAGTTGGTATATTCAGTCTTGGTGTGGTTTACAGGTGCATTTGTTTACTTGCTTAAAATGTAATTTTCAAATAACCTATGACTAAGTATACATACTGTTTGTTTTACCCACAGCTGGTTTGTTTTGGTCACAAGAGCAAACAAAGCAATCTATGGATAAACAAGCATTATCTACTACCAATTGTGAGATATTGTTATTATTAATTTCTGTTAGTTTTATACAATATTGTATATGTGGTAGTCTGCTAATGTTTTGTGTGTGATAAATAACTTATTCTTATGCTTGGCAATAGTAAAAGTAGTTCTCAACACTTTTGCTGCAAGTTATATATTGCTTTATTTTGTCTACTTTTACCTCACATTATATATTGTCCCAGTCTCCTTCAATAAATACATCACACCAAATGACATTTGACGACCTTTATTACACTTTCATAGCCATAACTTGTTAAGACATATTTATTAATTACAATTAAAACATAATATAGCTGATTTTAATCACAGCCTAAACATTCATGTAATCTTAATCAGGACAGTGTGACCTCACTCATCTTGACCCAGTATGCAGCGTACTTACCTCTGTTTGCTTATTTATCAGTTAGTCTCCGACTGCTCAAATTCCTTCCCAAAATCATTGAAATGAGCATCTGATATCAGAGGGGGAACAGAATGGGGCAAGCCTGTCCCTCTTCTCTGCCCTACCTGGACTGATAAATTATCACAATCCCCATTATTCCCCCAAAACAGGGAGGGAGGGTGAGCAGCAAGTTCACACCAAAATGTGGATTCCCCACACTGTTACACTTGCATAAACCCCTTAAGCCCCTCCTTACCATTACCTAATTTCCTTCCAAACATCCCTGGTTCTAATTTTACCCTTTCATCCCCCTGTTCTCTTAACACCTACTAATATATGTATCTAACCCCCCCCCAAAGATGTCCCCGGACAAATTGGTTTGTTACCAAACCTCATTTGTCACGGTCCCCTTCAATAAACACATCACACTGAATGACATTTGATGTCCTTTAATAAACTTTCATAACCATAACTTGTTGAGACATATTTATTAATTACAATTAAAACATAGTATAGCTGATTTTAATCACAGCCTAACCATTCATGTAACGTTAACCAGGACAGAGTGACCTCTACTCATCTTGACCCAGTAAGCAGGGTCCATACCTCTGCTCGCTTACTTTACTTATGCAGCAGTGTCCCACCACTCACTGCATTTACAATTTACTGAATTACACATCCACCCAAATAAGCAGCGTCCTTACCTCAGCTCACTTACTTAGTTATGATGCAGCATCCCATCACTCACTTCATTAGCCAGTTATTGAATTAACATCCAACCAATAAGCAGAGTCCTTACCTCTGCTTGATTATTTATCAGTTAGCCTCCAACTGCTCACTTTCCTTCCCAAACTCATTAAAATGAGCATCCAATATCAGAGAGGGAACAGAAGCGGGCAAGCCTGTCCATCTTCTCCACCCACCAGCCTGACCAGGCTGTTCCCCCTCCATCCTACCAACATTTTCATCAACCTAACCACCCATAAAATGGAAGGTTAAGCCAAACATCATTTGGTGTCCGCAATCCTCTCGAAGCCAGATTGGACCTTTCCATCAACCCCAAAATCTCTACCATATAAGTACCCAAAGCCACCAATTGACTAAAGGGATAAATAATCCAATTATCCCACTCCTATATAAAAGCAATAACCATAACTTTTAGAACTTCTGTATATTAACAGAATTATCACTATTAAAACTACCAATATTAGCATCATAATGAATCCCAGAACACTACCTGCCAAAAGTAACACCAAAACACAGTATTCGGATTCCAAAATGGCTGCTGACTAGGAGACATTGTCTTCTGTGTGCTCTTAACACTATCAGATAATCAACTTGAATCACCTGTCATCACATCATAAAAGGATCAAAAAAAGGGTGTTGCCATACAATACTGGATATAATCTACCTACCTTCCAAAGAAATTTGGTGAAACTGTAGTTTGGAAAGGCTGATACATTCTCTCTTCATCCAAAGGGGTATTAGTACTCTACGCCACGTGTCTAGGCCAGACAGCAAATACAAAGAACCTACAGAAGCACAACAAATAAATGAACATAAAGAAAAAAAAGAGGATACAATAAAAATATTTCTAAGATGGATTCAATGGAAGCACAATCCTCAAAAACTAGACTTTCATTAATCTCATCCCCAGAGAAGGAAACATCTACCAAAAGGTAGAAAACAGCCAAATCACAGTCTGAGACTACCAAGCAGCCTCATAAAAATAAGGGTGAGCAACCCTTTACAATTGAAGATCTTAAGGCAGCACTTTCACCACTTCAGTCTGAAATACAAACCTTCTCTTCAAAGTTAACTCTTTCTGACAACAACCTGGAACACATCATTACCAGATTAGATCAAAATGATGCAAAAATACTGGAAAATGAAATCAAAATACAGGAACATCAAAAAAATACTTCCATAAATGAAGCTCTGATAAAAGAAATGCAGCAAAAAATAATTGATCTGGAGGCTAGAACAAGGCGTAATAATGTGCTGATCAGAGGTGTGCCGGAGAAGTTTGAACAATCACAACTGTCCTCTGTAGCTCAGGAAATTATTGGTATCTTACTAGACATAAAAGATCTTGCACAAACATATTCAATCAAAATAATCCATAGAGCACTGAGAAAATCTCAAGCAATGGATATGCCTAGACAAATTTACACAAGGTTACTTAATGCTTCCCATGCACACACACGCACATAAAACAGCCAAAGGGAATAAATAGCTGCAATATTCATAAATACCATGTACCCTGTGAAATTGTTATTAGGTTTTAACAGACTACTGCAGATAATTTTAAGCATTACGGTTTCCCAATTTAATGTACTAGAATTACTGTAGAACCTATACTTGGGGAATATTTGTATGCTTTGGTTAACAGAGTTAAGCACATGTATACACCTTACATTCATGATCTTAACCCCCAAAGTCCTTCTGGGTTTGGTCCCTTTCAATGGTGTATAATCAAAATAACGCACTTCTGACTCTATTATTAACACACTGGACTAAAAATTGCATACAGCTATCTATCTTGTGGGTTATTTTGGGAAACTGTGTGTGTGTGTGTGTGTGTGTGTGTGTGTGTGTGTGTGTGTGTGTGTGTGTGTGTGTGTGTGTGTGTGTGTGTGTGTGTGTGTGTCAATGTATGGGTGTGGTATTACAAATTTACTTTTATCATTGTTACTTGGGTACAAATCAGGATTGTGTCAGTAACAGATAACATGATTTTCTAGCCCTATATGCTGAATAGTTAATAACATCTCTTCATCTTGTTAATTGTTATAGGGATCAGAAAAACTTTACATGCATTCTCAGAGAGTTGGGTTGAGTTATATGAGTTATATTTGGTTGTGAAAACAAAATGACAGGGGTAAGGGGCACTATGTGATGTTCATACCTATAGTGTAACGAGTAGGTTATTCCTGTCTTTAATCAATACTCTTTTGCAGTATTACTGATGCATTACACGCATCTGTAGTCGCTTGACTTAGAGTTTGTAAATAGACAAATGTTTTATTTCTTGTCATCACCCTATACCTGTTATATGGTAAACTATTATTGTTTCAGGATTATTATGTTAACAAATCCCTTCATATACGTGTCGGATTTTGACTATCTATGTTAATATATATGTCTCTGTTTTTTACATATATAGATTTTCTGGCCTTTGGAGCAATATAAAGTTTAGTAGACACTTTTAAATGGCCTAATCTACATCCTATATAATAATATTTCTACTTCATTTAGGCAGAAAGAGGAATAGTACTATTGGTTGTTTATCTTTCCTTAGTTTATTATTCAAAGTAGTCAAATTTGGTCATGTTATATCTGGTTGGTTCCAAATACAAGACCTTGCTGGGCAACAGGCATCTTCGTACACTTTAGGAAGTATAGGTCTAAAACCCCACTTGATAAGGATAAGTGAAAGGGAACCTCAAATATGTCTTACCAGTCAGAGGCACTATTAATTCCCTAATTTAGAGGTTAATTCCTTATAAAGGCATCTTTGAGTCATACAGGATAGATACTATAGGGTGACTTTGCTGTATGGTCATATGAGGATAAGTATAATCAAGATGTATTATATTGTTAAGTAAAACCTATCTGTTAGTATCAAACAATATTTTCTGATGTTTACTAAATGTTAAAAAGTTCTGTTTTTTTGTATACTGTTAGATTAGAGCAGGAAGCACATGAGTGTGTAGTAAGTTGGATTTTGGAATGTTAAGAAATTTTTGTAAAGTAGTTAAATATGTAAATAGTGCCTTCTTCCTTTCTCTTTCAGATATTTGTAGAATGTGGTTAAGCATGAGTAGTGATCTGAGAGAGGCGACTGTCACTTTTCTCTACTTTTCTTCTATTCATTTTTCATTTAAGGGAAACAATTCTTTTTACCTTCATTGTATTTGCCTAGTTATTCTTAAGTTACAACACATATGCCCGTTAACTCTCTTCACTTTAAATAGTAAAAATACCAAACCTTTTTCTTACTAGTTTGGATAAATGCTATTGATAGACTCATGGAATATAAAGTGGTTGCAAAATAATAAAAAAAGGAATTTAGTTTTACATCTAATCCAGAAATCTTCATTTGATATTACTCTTATCCAGGAAACGCACATGACTACAGCTCAATGGTGAAACGATGCTAAAAAGAAATGGATAAAACAGATTGTAATGGCTGGGGATAGCACGGTATCCAAGGGGGTAGCAATAATAGTTAAAAAATCTTTCAAAGGATCAATTATAACTTCTGGTTGGGACCCAAATGGGAGATGATGCTATCTAACCTGTTCTATACCGTCCTATAAAAAAGAAATACTTATAGTAAATGTCTATGGTCCCTGTATACACCAGTCTTTGTTCCTTTATGAAATCATCTCGCCCGTTGAAAAAATTTAACAATCATCTACTGATCCTGGGGGGGGGGATTGGAATACTACAATTAGACCCATTTTATACAGAACCTGTAAAACCAATAAACAACCTTTAAGTACTACTAATACTATAAGAGATATGTTGGAAGTCTATAACTTGTCTGATCCTTTTGAACTTTTTAGGAATGTCCCTAACATTAGTAACTACACATTCTTCTCTGCCTTCCACAAATCCTGGTCCAGGATAGACTTCTTCTTAATATCAACATTTTTTGCCTCCTGGGATATAATATATAGTAGTGACCCCAGAACTATTTCTGATCATGCAAAAATTAATCTTCATTTAAATACTTGTAAATATAACCATTTGAACTCCATCCCTATAAACTGGTCCCTTAATCCAAATCTCTTAAACAACATGATTATCCATAGAGAAATTCAAAAATTCCTGTCCCAGACATTTACCTCTTTTGATATGTCTGATATGCCCATAGATCTTCAATGGGCGGCTGCCAAATCTACTTTAAGGGGTACCCTTATTCAAAAAGCTTCCCTAATTAAAAAAACAATCCAATTCACGTACTTTGGTGCGAGAAACAGAACTACAAAATCTAGAATTAGAACTTCAAACTAAGTTCTCTCACGACATTGAGAAACGAATATTCAATATTCAAAAGCAACTTCACAAACTGCACCTCAATCAATACTCACTTATGGAATCTAGACTTATCCATAAGTATGCTGAATGGGCACAAATGCCTTCAAAAATTCTCACTAGGATTATAAATATCAGACCCCCGCCTACTAAAATTAATCACATAATTTACAAGGGTCGATCATATTTCACAGCTAAGTAAATTATTCAGGTTTTCCAGGAAGTATATGAGGAAATTTATGGCCCCCAAATACTTGAATCACCAGGTCTTCAAGACTCTTACCTAAATGAGTTACATTTTCCTAAAATAAGTAAAAATCACTCTAATTTACTTAAGGCACCTATAACCAGAGATGAAATTTTGATGGCCATAAGCAAACTGAAGCCAGGGATAGCCCCAGGTCCAGATGATTACGTGTCAGAGTTTTACAAGTCCTTCAAGCAAATTCTTGCTTCCATTCTGCTTAAAGTTTATAATTACATTATTCAGTTTGGCATGTCAGATTTATATCTTAATAATTCTAAGACCATCCTCATACCTAAATCTAATGACAACATTACTAGCACAAATTACTACAATCCAATTGCCTTAATTAACATCAACATAAAGATTTTATCTTCTATCTTAGCAAGTAGACTAAAAAGCGTATTACCACATATTATTTCACATGACCAGCTTGGTTTCATGAACAATAGGCATGTTTGGGACAACACTCTAACCACTGAGGCCATAACATATATAACAAATCTCGACAAATCCCCCAAATATGCTCTTTCTGTTGATGCCCTAAAAGCTTTTGACCGGGTAAACTTAAAGTTCCTCTTTAAAACCCTGAAATACTTCTCCGTCCTTGACAAATTTATTAAGATGGTTAAAACCCTCTACACTAAGGCTTCCACTTCCCTAAATATAAACAAAAAAAAAAACTCCATGCCAATCCAGATTATAAATGGAAAATTTCAGGGTTGTCTGCTCTCACCCTACATTTTAAATATTTATCTTGAAGGTCTATTGTTAAATTTAAGTCAAAAACATTTCACCGTTCAATTTAAATATATAAAATACAAGTGAAAAACACTGCCTTTGCAGACGATTTAAACATCTATTTAAAACTTCCCTCAGTAGAACTTGAAAAAATTTTAAACTCTATAGACAATTTTTTGCAAATCTCAAATTATGCCATTAACCCAAACAAATCAATAATCTTTCCGCTAAACCCCTCAGACATAAAGAATTTTTCATTCCAGAAATATCAATCAAAGTTAACTATTCCATAAAATATTTGGGTATAACCTTCACTCACGCCCAACAAGAGCTAATAAAGTGTAATTTGTACAAAACTTGACTAAAATCAATGAAGATCTCACAAGATGGAAGAGTTTAAATATTTTTCTTCTCTCAAAAGTAGCTATTATAAAAATGAATATCCTCCCAAAACTTCTTTTCCACTTTTTCGCTCTTAATCAAAACATACCAAACACTTTTTTTTTCAAAAATAAAAGTTACACTAGGAAAGTTTATTTGGCACCCTAAAAATGTTAGAATCAGCTACAATAATCTTACACTTCCCAAAGATAGAGGAGGATTGGCTCTTCCGGACTTTTTGTCATATTACCAAATAATTAATGCCAGTCGTATTATACACATTACTAACTTCCAACAATCAAACAGGGACTGGAATCCCTTATGGACAAAATTGTACAATGCCCATATAAAAGTGTCTAATATCAATCCTAGAGAAATTCTCTTTCTGAACAATAAAGCTCTTAAAGAGCATAAATTTCACCCTATATTAATAAAAAATATAAATGGGTTCCAATCACTGATAACTTCCCTTGGCTTACGATACTCCCTAACAATGGCCCAGCCAATTCATCTTAATCCAAATCTTAAATTGGGTAACAGCATGTTAAATCTTGATACTTACCCTCTCATTAAGAACTGTACAGTTTGGGACTTCTACTCACTTAAAGACTTACCATTTAATAAAATCATGTCCTCTTTGGCAGTGAACAAGAAATACTATATAATAATCAAACACATTTTTTTACCTAATTTCTTTGATCACTGACACAAGGTCAGTTACCCCCACAAAGTACCATCTTTATCAGTCTCTAATAACCCAACTTCCATCAAGGTCTAAAATGCTTTCCAAAGTCTGTAGTCTAGTAATAAAAATAAAATACCAAGACAAGTCACTATTTTCTAAAGATTGGGTTGGAAAAAAAAGGAAATTACTCTTAGCCAAAAACTTGATGCGATCGATGCTACAATAAAGCTAACATCTTTCAAAAAACTAATTTATATCCAGTTCATGATAAACAATAATGCATATCACACTCCATCATTCCTAAATAAAATTAACCCAAACAGCTCGCCTTTTTGTCCAAATTGCCCTAATTCTGTTGCAGACATACTCCAAATTTTTTGGTCCTGTAAAAACATGTATAAATTCTGGTGCTCCTTAAGAGCACAACTGGAGAAAATGGGTTACATGAAGTCAACCCTTTCCTGGGAAATGGCGCTATTAAATATCTATCCAGGTTCATTTAAATCAGAAACTAAACATATAGTGACACTGTGTGCGTTACTCAAAACTTACATTACCCTTAACTGGCTAGACAGAACCAAAATGTCCTGGAAGGATTTTCAATCGATGGCTGTTAAACATGTTTTGGCAAGTAAACTAAAAACTACAACCAAAAAGAAGTTAAGTTACTTTCAGAAATATTGGAATAACCTTCTGGATGTTCTAAATCATTATCCTACTTAGGTTGCTCTCCATTTCTCCTCCTACTGTCTGTAAGTACCTCTTCCCCTCATTAACTTTCTCCAGCAGAACCTTTGTAGAATTACAATTATTGTGACCCTTTATGTTATATTTTTCTTACATTTGTGCAGGCATTACATTCTAGTTTCTTTATACTAATTCCCTCCCACTTAGTGACCGTCGCTTATATATATTGTATATAGTTAAATCAAATAGGATTTAGGAATATTGATATATCTTCACAATCCTGTGCAAACAAATACCTCTCAGCAAAGCCTTTATACACTTTCTTTTTGTGTTTGTAATCAGCTAGTATCCTATTCACTTGATTAAAGAAGCTAAATATTTATTTTTGTTACATCAGTACTGAATGTATTTGTTCTTAAGTAGGATTGTCTGAAGATTTTTTTCATTTATCTGTTTTGTACCTATTTGTATTGTGTGAATTATGGTTTTGTTTTTGTATTTGTGTTTTAAAAAAAATGCTAATAAAAATTAGATTGCAAAAAAAAAAAAGTAACACCAAAACATTAAACCCAATGGGTTGCAAAACCACGCAAGGGCAATTGCCTACCATCATGCCTAACTGCAGCTGCATTTTCCCACTCCATGTATATAATAATGACTAAAATGTGATTTCCTTCCCAAATTCAATTTAAGAGCAATCCTGCCATCACATCAGCTGTCCAGTATAAGCAGAAAAATATGACCTTCCTAGCACTGGCTCACTAGCAAACCCCTTTCTGAATGACTAAATGCCACACAAACTGTAACGCCATGAACTTTCGATTCCCAACACCAAACTCCCACCATAAAACTTATCTTGATACTAGCCAAAGCCAGTCAGCCTTCACACTATCAGCCTACCCCAGCCCTTCAAACCAATGACTGCCAACCAAGATTTATTAAATTCAGTCAGCCATGTCACCTGTGGAAATACAGTACTCGGTTAAGTCCTCCTTGACCAACTGAACTGTCTTAGCTTGCTCCCACACCTGACAAATACAATCTTCTCCACCAAAAAACTCTCCCACTGACACCTGTAACACACATTTAGCCAATCTAGCAATTCCATATGCTATGCTCAACTTATAGAAGGTGCCCAACACTCCACAGCACACCTTTAAGCTTATCACAACCTGACACACCTCAAACATGAGCAACACAATCCATATCACTGTCATATTACACCAAATGAAAGTAAACCCTAACCCTCCAAAAAGCAAATCCCCATGAAGAAACTATCTATCTGCCCCAAGGGCCATCCCAATAAATTGCTCTGAGGCAAGACAATGGTAAAATGCACTGACTTATTAACCCCTACCCAACGTAACCCAATTAAACCTGTCGGCATGCAACTTCAGTAACCCAAGAAGTTGAAAAAGCATCCTTAATCCACTGCTTGACCCCAGCTTCTCCTCTAACCTTTTCTTTTATGTTACCTTTGCATCTGTTAAGGAAGGAAACATGCTCTACATCTACCAAGAATACCAAACAAAATGCCTTGCCTACGCCTTCCAACTTCTGCTTAGCCAATAAAATATCCAGCTCCACACATAACCCCCAAGACAGCCATATAACCACATGATCCATCAAACCCTTTCTGCTAATAAAGGTCATACCTATACTCAACCCTCCAACCAGCCCAAAGCAGAGGTCTACTAGTATGTGTATTACTCACCCTAAACCTTAACCTGATATGTGACATTAATAACCTGGTTGAGGGACAAAACCGACTCCAAGAAAATGTCACGTTTGGAACACCCACCTAACGTCAAACAAAACACTTCCTTCTCCCTCTACAAGACAACTGGATGGGTAACTGCAAATTCACCCCAGATGTTCCACCCATGTCTCCCAAAGGACAATAGGAGCAGGATGTGGAAATAAATTGAACTTGGGTAGTTTCCAAAGGCCCTAAAACCATTAACTTCATAGCTTCCTATGATTGTTGAGACTCCATCCCCTTGTAATCCCCAAACTCACTATAAACAACCCCCAGGCCCTGCATTACCCTGCCACCTCATTGTGTTCCATTTCAACAATCAAAATCCACACCATAAGAATGCATTACCTTTCAAAGCCATTTCATCAGGTCATTGTCCGCTGCTCACTCTGCAATCCCACATCTGTGATCTCAATGTGCAGCACCCAAACAATTGGGACATCCATGAACAGCATCCCTCACCTCCGAGTTCCCTTCATTCAGGTTATCAACAGATGCCCACTCAAATTCTGACCCTTCGCAATCCCCAAAAGAAAACAGATAAGGCACCTTGCCTTCACAAGACTTGAAACAAAGATGAGTCTCACACCCTATACTTTGTGTTTATGCAGCAAACAACTTATCACTATAGCCCCCCTTTAACATCTAAATTAAGTTATCCGACAGATATAGAAACCTTAAGTGTTATGAAGGGCTTAAATAATGAGCTAGAATCTGTCTCTTCCACCACCTCAGGACAGCACATTCCACTTACTGAAAAACAGCAGTAAAATACTTGCCTCTCAATTCCATCAAAACTCCACTCAGTGCCCTCTCAATTCCACTGAAGTAAATGTCTAAGCAAAGCTATAGGTAACAGCAGGGCAACAACCCAATATAGGGGGAATTCTAGAATATTGCTCTTTATAAACCTAGAAAGCTGACAGACAACCGGTGTGACTTCAGCATAAGTCCCCACTATTGCTATTACAAACTCCTAACATCCCTACATTAACACCCAGCTGTAAAGATTTGCCAGCATTTTGCCAAACAAGCACAATTTTATGAAAATGGATGAAATTATAAGTCAACCAACATATGAGAAAACCTGAAGGTTTGGAGCATCTTGTGTAATGTATTGCAGCAAGCACCCAGCTAAAGCCAAAGTAACAAACTGTTGACCCAAAGCACCCCCTTTAAAATGGCCCTAGAAACTTATAAACTGACAGAAAGGGATTGACGTTATTAAATTTGTTTGACTTATTTAAAGTCGTATCCACCAACAAAGCAGGTTCCCTACCTTGCAGGCAAGCTTAAAATTCAAGTTATAAAACAACTAAAGCTATACAATACCTCCCAGAGGTTTTTTTTTTTTTTTTAATTTACTTATTATAGCCCAATCTGAGTCGGCTTCTGGACATTCTGGGAAAATCTTGATCGTCAAAAGATATGTCCCTACTGGCTACCCACATGATGTGTGTGTGCAAAAGCAGCTGCTAACTCATGGGTAATGAGAAACCACCTTTCCCACCCCCTTACTGCTCATGTGTGACTGTTGGCCATCAGTCGTGTGTCCCCCAGAGCCCCAGGAAAAAACTTCACAAACTGGGGACCCATAAAATGCACAGTTGCGCCGGTTAGCTCTAGCAGCTACCGACCACCCTAATAGGAAGATGCCCACAACTATACTCCTGTGCCTCTTATAGCAGAAAGCCCAACAGTGCTAGAATTAAAACAGAATGCCCAAAACTGGAGCCACTTCAAATATTACTCCCACAGACTTAGAACGCTGTTGGAATTAAAGGTCTGAACATGAACACTCTGTAGAGCATGCATTCTCGAAACACAAATCAATTTACTGAAAGGTTATGCAGTTTTGTTATCAGTGTATTAGAATGTTCAGAGCACTCCATCTCCATTTAAACACCTTAATTATATACCTAAATTAAGAATGCATCCAGAATCACCAATAAAAGACCGTGTTTAATTAATACATAAAAAGAAACTAAACTTATATCACCATCATCAAAATTATGCTCTAAAATACATTCTTGTAACACACTATTAAAATCGGTTTAATAAATCTGTATTTTAAATTATGTTCCCAATCTGAATTATGAAAATCTTTTCTACAATTATAAACTGTGCAAAACATTTAACAGAAATTATGTCTCACCCTTTTTAGCACCAGCAAACTATTGCTATGTGACTCTGCCTCTATTCCTGGAGCACTAATGGTTTAGTTCATCAGCTACTGCCTTAGCTGGCATCACTGTCACTCTGAAAGCATGATTTAACACCATGTTTATGGTATTAAAAGAGTGTCCCTACAAATGCTGTATATAGGCAAGGCAATTTTTTTTTTGAGGTTAGCCACCTAGCCATCCTTCTAGCGAAAGGAGGGAGGTGATTCTGTCAGCAACTTAGAGTTAGTGAAAGTTGTTCTGCTGGTAGTTGCATATCCATGTTCAGCACTATAATATATTGCAACCACTGTACAAGCTGCAGTCTGGTGCATGACATTCATTACAGAAAACAATGCTGTTGCTTCTTCTATGAAAGAGCTCACAATCTTCCACTGCTATTTCCTTTTCCTCCATGCTATGGAGTCAGTATATATGTATATACGTGTACAACATCTAGTTGAGGTGTTTGAGATACTCATTGCTGAAAGTGCAATGTGCTCTTTCAAAAAAAAAAAAAAAAAAAACACACAACCGATAACTGGGGCAAAAGCTCAGCCACTCTTCAAAATCTAAACCCTTGAAAGCAGTCTGCTAAACTGCTGAGGAAAACTTCCCCCCCAGCTGTCCCTTGTGCTGCAGAAACTAATGCAGATTAAACTTTCCTAATGTATTAAAGAGAAAGTCTATAACGATATACCTACATTCTGGAAGACAAGAAATAACTGAAAGGCAGATAGTATAGGTGCAAAATGTCACAAGGGTAATCACGCATGCTTATTGGTATGAAAAACCATATTTTGCAAAACAAGAGTGACATCTAATCAAGGGGCATGTATTAAATAGCGTGCCTTTTAAGGAAAAAATTCCAGTAACGCCTTGACAGGCTTAGTCCCATAATGATCTGCTATGACTGTTTTTTTTTTTTTAGACACATGCATATGTGTAATAAAATTACCAGCAGTAAGAGATGAGGCAAATTGTGTTTAATCACTAGAGACATTCAGATCAGAAATGTAACAAGGCCTCCGCTTCTCAAAATTTACTTTGACCATGAGGCAAGCCCACGAGCCTAAGCATGTGGCCTTTGGAAGCTCTCCACTGCTCATGCACTGAGAGTAACTGTGCCTCAGAGCCCGTGAAACTCAGTACCACCTAGTATAACCATCCTGGCAGATGAAATCACTGCTCTCCAATGCCAATGGCTGCACTGGGGAGAAAGCCCTCTCCACTCAGCTCTAATTGATCAACATATCCCCAAAACCACCAGGGAGGGACATGACCATGCAACACTGAGGGCATGCAACCAAAATCACCACCCCGATGATCAAACCAACACAATAGCCAGCTACATCAGTGCTAACCAAGGCTACGCTCCCCAAAGCTTACTTTGGCCACAAACGGCCTTAATAAAACCTTGTGCAGAACAGTCACATCCAAAAGGTAAGCTGCACACCTCATCCTCAAGCAACACAATGGCTTCCCAGCTTCCTAGCCCCTGCAACTCAGTCAATAACCATGCAACAAACCAACCGGCCACCATCACATGCAACAAGCAAGCTCCTCCAGCAATCAAAAAAAAAAGAATGTATATATATTTATAATGCAAATGTTACCCACCTCCTCTCTATGCACCACCACCAATCCAAGGCCTACCTGTCCGTCACCACACCCACAGGTTGTCCTGGACATAAGATTGCCATATAGCAAGTTCACACCAAAATGTGGATTCCCCACCCCATTACACTTACCCCTTAAGCCCCTCCATACCCTTTGCTCATTTCCTCCTGAACATCTCCGGTTCTAATTTATCCCTTTCATCCCCCATCCTCTCTTAACACCTGCTAATATATTTATCTAACTCCCCCCTTCCAGAAGATGTCCCCGGACAAATTGATTTATTACCAAACCTCATTTGCTTTCTTTTAAATTTCTTAGTTGTGTTTTATTGCTGTCTTAGTATATTCATTTTTTTTTTGATAGCTGAGGGCCACTCGGTCTGTATTTCTGCAGGAATCTTTAGAGTGTAACATTTTCACTTACTGGCTTTGAACTCAGTGCTGGCCAGATTGATGAATACAGGCTCTCAAATATTTGCTGAAGCCAACTGTTTCTTACTTGTTTAAAGTTTTGTTATGTTTGTAAAAGGCCAATTTATTTTATTTTGCTTTCTTATGCAGATGTATGTCTTTTGCTTTACAGTGTTCTATTTATTATTTTATTTTGCTTTCTTATGCGGCTGTATGTTTTTTGCTTTACAGTGCTCTATTTATTATTTTATTTTGCTTTCTTATGCAGATGTATGTTTTTTGCTTTACAGTGCTCTATTTATTATTTTATTTTGCTTTCTTATGCGGATGTATGTTTTTTGCTTTACAGTGCTCTATTTATTATTTTATTTTGCTTTCTTATGCGGATGTATGTTTTTTGCTTTACAGTGCTCTATTTATTATTTTATTTTGCTTTCTTATGTGGATGTATGTTTTTTGCTTTACAGTGCTCTATTATTTTATTTTGCTTTCTTATGCAGATGTATGTTTTTTGCTTTACAGTGCTCTATTTATTATTTTATTTTGCTTTCTTATGCGGATGTATGTTTTTTGCTTTACAGTGCTCTATTTATTATTTTATTTTGCTTTCTTATGCGGATGTATGTTTTTTGCTTTACAGTGCTCTATTTATTATTTTATTTTGCTTTCTTATGCGGATGAATGTTTTTTGCTTTACAGTGCTCTATTTATTATTTTATTTTGCTTTCTTATGCGGATGTATGTTTTTTGCTTTACAGTGCTCTATTTACCTGGGATTGACTTCAGTATCTAAGGCATGCAATGGTTACAGGCTTACTGGACTGCTGGTTTCTGTATTCAACTGATCAGTTTTTAGGCTTGGGATGTTTTTTTAAGTAACTTATAGTTGGTGAATTTGTAATGTTCTTTACTGTATTTTTATATAATATGATTTATTTGTGCTGATTTGAAAGACAGAATAGTTGAGATTCTGATGTTTATATATTATACTTTTTTAAAATTATTGTTTGGTTGTTTAATATAGAGGGTTGCAATCAGTTCTCCAGTCATAGCCAACGTATTGTGTGTTCAAGATATGGATTTCAAGAAATTCACCTCAAGAATAGAGGAAAGTGAAGCTCAAAAGGTGAATCTTGGCATCCATGTGTGGAACACATTAAAATAGTTATGCTTAGGGAGACCTGATCATAATTATTTTTACTGCATGGATGTTTTTCTGCTCTGTGTACTGCCAGCTAGAGGTAAAAAGGTTTAGGAATGTGAAATATTTTACAGCTTTGAAAGCTATAAAACACATAACACTTCCACACAGAACATGGGAAGAAGTGAAGTACCTCTCTGAGGAACAAAAGGTTTAAAATTCTGGCTCTTTGTTTTGCAGCAGTTTTTGTTTAAAAATCTGTCAGAGCAATTATCTAACATCTATGAAAGCTGTTTTAGCTTCTGCTGCTGTTGTGTGGTGGCTGGTACTGGCTGCTGTTACACTGTTGTGAGAGGCCAGAGCTTAACAGCACTTAGAGGTACATAACAAAAACTTGATAAACATGTTTCTGATCTCAGAAAAGTGTCTTAACAAGCCTGTCTTTGATTTCAGAGTATAATCTTGGCACTCTATGCAATACTTATTTATGTAATTATTTACTTATGTATGTTTGCTTTCTCAATGTTTGTTTTCTTTTGCTCTTTTCATTGCAGTTCAAGGATGAAACTTGTCTACTGTTGTTTAGTTTCACTTAAAAGCTTTGATATGCATTCCTTGCTTGTCTTTTTTAAGTGTTTTCTATTTATGTACATGTTGCTGATAACAGCTAGCTTGCTGTTTAATGCTGTACTGCTTTTTATTCTCCATAGTTTCATGCATTAGATGGTAGCTTTCTACTTCATGATGGGCACATTGATTGAATTTAAGATTTTCCTGAGGATAGAGTAGTTTGTTTTTCTTGGTTACCTATCGTATTCTCAAAGCTGACAATGTTGAATCCAACATTGTCGGCACGAGAATAGCGTTTGTGCAGAACATCGAATGGGTAAATGGAAATCTCCATAAAGGGAGATTTCCATTTACTTCAATGTAGTGCGGTCTTGGAGTTGGTATATTTAAGTAGCAGGGGTGTGGGGGGTGCAGGGGGGCTTGCCCCCCTGCCTACACCCTTTAGATTTTCTTTTTTTTTATTTATTTTTTCTGAACATTCGAAATTTTAATGGTTCGATCATTAAAGGTCGACCTTTAGTGATTCAAACCATTAAACTTTCGATGTTTTAATATAGACCTGTTTTTTCTTATTACTTGAGGTATAGCATTCCACACCATAGGTGCAATTTTTGAAAATGTTCTTATTCTATTTTTAGTGACAGTGGCTCAGTCAGAAGCACATGCACTTTGGTACTAGAAGACCAGAAGGCTGTGGGTTCTGTTCCCATTGCAGGTAATTGGATTCATTTTATCAAATTGCTGACACTGCAGTACAGCATTGGGGGGTGATGCACTCTTGAGCGTGTTGTCTTTTGGATGAGACTTTAAATCAAGGTCCCATCTGCTTGACTTGGTGACAACTCAATTGAATGTAAAAGATCCCATAGCACCTACTAAAAATAATAAGGATCCTTTAGTTAGCACATCACAAAAAGCATTAACTATTCACATATTTTACAAAAATATTTGCAGACACATATATGCCCATTTCTATTTTTAATTTATCATTTTTCTTTCTGTCATCCTTATTGTTACTTTTCTATAGCTGACCACCACTATCACTTCCACAACCATAATCTAATTTTCTGCAATATATCTGTCAAAATCCATTTCCCATTAAACAAAGTTTCATTCCAAATATCCCATATTGCATAAAATGTATTCTTATCTACTATTCTCAAATATTCTTTTTTTCTTATTCTTTATATTATCCAAACATATATCCATATCTATATTGTTTATGTCATTAATGGTCTCAGAACAAAATTTCTTCATACAATCTTTCTGTTTCACCACTCTTTTATATTTAAAACAAATGCTCCATTTTCTCTTTCTCCCCACAAAATAAACATGCTCTTTCAACTTTCTTTTTACAGGGTAACTTATTTATTACCAGTCTCCATAAGAAATCAAGGCACAATAGTATCTTGGTACACCACTTTTTCCTTACTTTAATGGCCTTAATCACTTTTTCTGCTAAATTGTCCCATGAATTTACATAATAATATTGCATCATCACATTATTATATTACATCCTTCTATCTTTCACTGTGCCATCAATATTTATGTTCCATGTTCATATTTTTTCTTGATAATTTTTCATTTCTTCATTTGCATATTCTTTTTTTATTTTTAACATCTCCCAGAATGTTTTTGTATTTATATTTAAATATTCTCAGTATTAAATTCTCATGTCTTCCTTTACCTACTTTAATGCTCTACACAAGTTTAAAGAATCAGAATAAACAACTAGATTTAGTAACCCAAATCCCTCTTCATCTCTTTTCATTGGGTTTATTCTTGAACTGCATATGAAGGAAAATGCCAATTGCACCATTTCTTTTTCATATTTTACCGGGATCATATAAACACTTAATATATATGCTATTTCTCCAATTAATACTGAATTCACTAGATAAACCTTTTTTTCCTAAAGCAAATCTATATGGCCCCCACAGAAGACTCATTTCTTTCATTTCTTTTATCAAACCCTCCCACTGTGTCATAACTACATCATTTTCCCCAAATTTTATTTCTAGTAATGCCACCTCATTCATTGAAAAATACAGACCCTCTATTTTCAACACATCATTCAAATCCTTACTTTTTTCTTTATTCAATTTCACTTCCATGTCCTTTAAATATCCATTTGGCCAAACCACAACTTCCCTTATCTATATTTTACTCTTAGCAACTACAGCAATATTGCCTGCATATGACAAAACTGGTGCTACCACCATCTCCTTTTGCACCACATAGCTATCATCTTTCATTTTATGAGCCACTTCACTCACAATTACATTAATTACAACTGCAAACAATATTCCAGTTGTGGGGTATCCTTGTCTTATACCACACTTCATGCACATTTCTTTACTCAGCCATTCATTCGCTAACACTCTCGCTCTATTATTCTGGTATGATGACATTCACACTCTCCTAGTTCTATTAACTGTTCCATACTTCTCTAGAACATCCCACAATGCATCATGTCCTATTGTATCAAATGCCTTGCTAATTTCACCTACCATAAGTTTCACATTCTCCCTTTTATTTATGATATTAGCAACATTTTCTCTCAAAATCAATAACAACTCTTGATTGCCCTTCCCTTTTGTATAATATATACTTTCTTCCATAATGTCTCCCATCCTTCCTTCTATTCTGCTCTATGTTATTCCCATAAACATTTACTAAATAAACATGTTATTTAGTGTGATGGGTTTTCCTTTTTTATTTCATTCTTTTCATCTTTCATTCATATAAATGTTGAGGTCCCATTGCATAACTCTTTATAAACAAACCCTTTCGTTGGCAGTCAAATAATTTCTTGTACATTCCATTCCCTATAACATCTGGGCTTGATACCAAATCAGCATTTACTTTCCTAAGTATTTCAATTCACTGACAGTAATTTCTTTTCCAAATTATTCCTTACTTCCTTTTGGATTTGTTTTTACTTGCCATTCTCTCTTATTTTCCAAATGATGTACTATAATACTCATAATGTGCTCTTGTGCTCATTTTATCTCTCCTTTTGAATTTTTCTTTTCTCTCATTATAGTAATATCCCCTTTACTGTTTTACCCAGATATGCAGATACCGCCTCCCTTTTAAATAATATCTCTGCCTAAACAGGAATGCCTTATTTTTTCTCAGTTTCTTTTATATATTTATTTTTCCATTTCATAACAATATTGTATTATTGTCTAAATTATCTAATACATTTCTATATATTTTCCCATATTTCACTTCCTCTTCCGTCCTTTCTTACCTCATCCTAAAATTGGAAAAACACTTTTTATACTTCTTTTTAAATTCATCCTACCAATCAGACCAGTTTTTATAGAAGTTCTTCATGATTATGTGATCCTTCTATAACTGCAATACTTCAGACTCTAATGTCATCCCATAACTTCTCATTTATCTGTTTTACCCCCATTCCTTCATTATTTCCATACATATTGTTAAATAGTCTGAAAACTCAGTCACAACCTTCTCACCATCTGCTACCCCAAACCCAGAGGTAATATAAAATAATCAACTTTAGATTCAAGTGGCCCCTTTAATAAGTCCATTGACTTTTTGTTCTACACAGCTAATTTACCACATTTTATCACTTTGAATATGTTTACACCTTTCCTTTTATTTTTACATCTTTCTATTAAATCGCACTTAATCTCCCCCTGCAATTATAATTTTCATGTTAACCGCCACATTGTGTAATATTTGATGAAACATGTTCTGTCTTTCCTTGCTAGTTACATATGCATATGATGCTGTAATTCTAGAAACATGTTCTGTCAACCTTACATCCTTACTAACATTATAGCTACTATTTTCAGTGCTATTTTACGCAGCACAGTCACTCCAGAAAAACTTCCTAAGTTCCATACTATATTTCCACCTCACAATTTTTCTGTTTGCAGTCTTTCTTCACTTTATCAGGAATCTTATATTCTTTAAAAGAATAGCATGCACATTACATTTAGCACACATCAGTATCCCTATTCTTACAGTGTTAATAATACTGTTTACATTTACTGAAAGTACTGTTAAATGGTTGTTTTTCCATCTTTTTAAGTTTAGGGGAAATATTTTACATTTTTATTATCTTATTTTTATTTTTCCCCTCTTGGATATTTTTTCTGGGCTTATGTACAAATAATTCTTGAGCCTTAGAATCAGATTTTTCACTGGCTGTGCCCCCAAAAAATTATTAGTGCCAATTGTTTCTTCTGACATCTCTTCCTACATACACTATCTTTCTCCTCCTTTTCCTCTGAATATTTTTTCTTCTTATATAGTTTCTTCTTCACCTCCTTCATTCATTGTCCTGGCCTCTTGCTGTCCTTTCTTGTGTATGTTTTCTCCCCCCACCTTCCTTTTCATTATTTACTGTTTGCTCTTAATAATTCATCCTAAAGTATCACTTTTGTACACAACTTGCATTCAGCCACATACCTTCTTGATGTATGTCCTTTCTCTTCACACTGGTTACATTGTATCTTTTCAAAATCATTAATTAAATGAAAAAAGTCCCCACAAAAGAAACTCGATTCACTCTGGCTGGCACATCTTAATGTCCCTCTATGATCAGCCACAGAAATAACACTTGGAAATGTTTCACCATGTTATTTTCACATTTCAAAATACCTTGTCTACCCTTCATTCCATAAATTTCTGTCATCTCTAAGTTTCACAATGTTATCAACAGTTTCACACAAACCCTTCATGCATGTTTAACATTTGGTTGCTTCAGATCAGCAGTCCTAAACTGCAAAGCATTTTTTTAACTTTTAATTTACTATGAGAAAACAAATAATTGTTCCATGGATAAATAACATTCTTTTTGTAACACAGTTCCAGAAATGCCATCATTAGTCCGTCAGTTTTAGATATTGAGTCACAGAAAGTCTCTATCCATTTATGTATAAAAGACTGAATTTCTTGAGCTTTAAAACCCAGAACAGTTAGCAAATTGTCTCATACACAATATCTGTCTATTAGAGTGTTATTTTTTTTGTTCTTATTCTCACAGTTAGTCTTCTCTTCTTTTTAAAAACAACTTTAATTACAGTTTGTTGTTGTTCTCCTCTCTTTTCTTGCCTGCTGTCACAGCTGCATATGTTTTAATTAATGTGTCATCTGCTGTCACAAAAATAGGCTACTTCTCAGTTTGTTTCTACTTTCCTCTTTTACATATTGTCACTGCTGCATAAGTTTTAACTGCTGCATTCTCTACTGTCACATTACCTGCTTCCTTCTCCATATTACCATTGTCAATAAGTTATTTGCCACCTCACCCCATGAAACAGCAATCATTCTGTACAATTGTTTTTAATAGAACATCATCTGGAAGCCCTACTGACACTAGTTCTATTTTCTGCATAATTCCAACAGACTGAGTTTCTACATTCTCCACTGAGACAGCTAAATGATACTCATTTCTATCATCCACAACTCAGAATTTTTTTTTATATTATGATGCTCCATATCGAACATATTTCCAATTGATTCTCATTTTACACCTTCAAACTCTCTCCACAGCTTTTCACCCCCTCTCCAGTGCTGCTGCTTCTGTTAACCTCTTCCTTGTTGCTGTAAGAGCCCTCCATTACCCCCTAGCAGTTCCAAAGAGTGGTGGAAGTTCCTTGATGCCCACACCAAATTGCCCCTAGTAGTGTGAATACCATTTTGGGTCTCCTCAGAAAAGAAGCCACTAGTCTAGTAGAACTAATCCAGTCAACAAAGAATAAATAAATGAATAAATTAAATCTAGGCCTGAATAGCATTGCACCTTGCTTATTTGTAGTACAAAATGAGTACTTAACAGATTTTGAACAATGTTTCGATCATATAATGGAGAGTGATAGAGACTATTAACATGTAAGTCCATCCATTCATCCTCAATCCCTTTTTCCCATTTTGCACATGGGGTTGGGGTGTCACTTCAACAGTGACAATCATCTCAAGCCAATGTTTACACTGCTGGGTGGCTAGCCCTGCCATGATTGTTCATCCATATTACTCACTCACATAAACAGTCATACACTGGCATCCATACTTGCACCTAGGGCCAATTTAGAGTGTCCTATCTACCTACTGCATGTCTTTGAAATATGGAAGGAAACTGAAGCACCTGGAGGAAACCCATCTGACTGCAGGGAGGGCATGCAGACTCTGCACAGAAGACACCCCAGCTGAGACTTGAACTGGAGAGCCTCTTGCTGTGAGGCAACAGCACTAACTGCTGCACCATTGCAGAAACCCCCAGAGAATATTAACATGCAAGTAAGGGATTTAAACGGTCTATATTAGTTGATCGAACTTTCAAAAGTTCAAGTTTCATATGGTCAACACCATATGATTGAACTTTTGAAAGAACAATTGTTCTGATGATGTCTTGTGATTTTGACAAAAGTGCTTAACTTTTTTCAATATATTTTCTGGATTTAGTGCTGCAGTGTTTCTTTGGTGATCCTCTTCATATGTTTTTTATTTGGTCGCTATTTTTAAAAAGCCAATGCACACAGCTCCTGCGAGATTATAATGCATGAAGTTTAAATTGCAAAAGTACAATTTTCACTTGGTTTACACAAAAGGCAATCTTCTTTATCTTGCTGATACTTTATCCAGATCACCCTGAACAGCATGAACACGACAAACCTGATTTTGAAGTCAAGGAAGTGAGAATTTTTTCTTCCACACATTTTGATGAGCTCAGAACTCACACAGCTTCAGATCCAATTCTCCAGAAGTTCAACCACTTTATCAGTTGAGGTTGGTGGGCAAAGCAGTCTTGTTTACCACTAGATGTGCAGCAATATTTTCCTTACAGAGATGAGATATTGATGGAAGACGGTATCATCATGAAAGGTCCAAAAGTGATTGTTCAAAAATCCTTGCAACAAGAGTATATTAAAATCTTGCATCATGGCAACCCAGGAACTGATTCTGCCAAAAGAAGGGTGAGAGGACTAAAATTTTGGCCTTCTATGTCAACAGATATTGAGAAAGAACTTTCAGCTTGTTCTGTTTGTAATAGTGATAGCATGTATGCGTGTAGCATCAGTCAGTTAATTAAAGTTTAATGTTCCAGTCATCCATCCTGATGTGTTTGTATGTAATAAACTACTTAAAAGAACACCCAAGCCTCATTGTCTTATCTAAATACACAAGTTGAGCGACAATATGTTTCTTATGTCTGCTGATCTGTTGTACTTTCTCATTTCAATAATTGTGATAGGTGATTAGGGAAGGGCTATAGGATTTCTATGCAAAATCAAGTGTTGCCATCTATTGTCACTTGGGTTATAAATCTGGTGGCATCAAAAATGTTAGTAATATTATTCTATTGTAAAGTGATAAGATGGAGGGATATTTTTACCTCAGACACTATACCTGTATGTGCTCAATGTAGGTTACCACAGTGGCACTAATATTGCTGATCTGTGTATTATGAATTGCAGAATTCATCCTTAGATCAGCCCTTAGTTATTCCTGGAATGGTTGGTATGTATTTGTCCATGATTCAAATATAGTCCAGTTATTTATGATTGTTTATGCTAGTTGTACACATTGTGATGTTGGTGAGTTTCATTTCTGTTAGTGATGGCTATTATTGCCAGTGGTTTGAAGTGGGCATAGATTAGGTGGCATGTCTGATATTCATTAGTGGGAGTGATGTGCCTACCTGAAGAGTAATAGAGCTTAGAGGTGCAGAGATCCACCACCATGCTACTGCTGTAACTGTAAACTTATTAATCATGTGATTTATGTCACATGGGAGCTCTCTTATTGTACATCTGATTTTATAGTATAGTTGTGATACTCCTGTTTGTTGGCAAAATAGTCAGCTGAAGATGTATAGTCCCAAATGTCGAAGTACAATTAGTGATTTAGAGTGTAGCCATTCTAATTATGAGTATGTAGTTGTTGGAATATATGCACTGTCCCTCTGAATTATAGACTTGACTGTTAGAAAAAGCTTCTTTTCCAGCACCCTTGCAAACTCTTTTCCAAGGAAGCTGAGGACTGTGATCCTTCTAAAACAGGAATAATTCAGGTAGCTTTAATAATGCAAATGTTGTCACTACTGTACCTAACTGTGCACATAACATTGTCGCCTCAGTATCTAACTGTGCACATAATGTTGTCACCTCTGTACCTGTGAACCTAATGTCACCACGGTACCTAACTAAGCACCTAACATTGTCACCTCTGTACCTAACTATGCACATAATGTTGTCACCTCTGTACCTAACTGAGCACCTAATGTTGTCACCTCTGTACCTAACTGAGCACCTAATGTTGTCAACTTTGTACCTAATGGAGCACCTAACATTGTCACCTCTGTACCTAACTGTGCACTTCCTGGTGATCTGTTACTTTTTCCTACTTAAAGAGAAGTAACAAATGTGAAGTAATTCTCAGAATAATCAGGCTTCTACCTAACAACACAGGTCTAAGCCAGGTGCATCCCTCAATGCTCAAAATACAATACCCCAATCAAATGAGGTTGTGTTCATCTCTGAATTAAACTGCCAGAGCACAACCCATCAAAAACAGCATCTAATAAAAATGGATGCTGAATGTAAGTACCGAATCTGAGAAAAGAAGTATACATTTCTGCTCTGATTGTGCCAGATACCCAGAAGCCAAGTGAAACAGCCCACCATAAGTGAATAGCACATAATAGAAGGAATGGTGACAGAGCTAACTGAAGGAAGAGATATAGTCACATCTGGGTGTAAGCGAGTGGGAAGCTCTTAAGCAGCTTGACATCAACTTGTTGGTGAGGCATGACCTTTTCAATGGCAGTATATTTAAAACTCCTGCAAAAAACAAACTAAAGTGCATGTGTGTGTGTGTGTGTGTGTATGTGTGTGTGTGTGTGTGTGTGTGTGTGTGTGTGTGTGTGTGTGTGTGTGTGTGTGTGTTTCTCTTCATTCATGCTCCAGTTACCAGGACATTGTAGGATGAATACACACACACACACACACACACACACACACACACACACACACACACACACACACACACACACATTCACTTTTACATGTCATAGACAACTATAGAAAATTTAGTGGATTGCCAGTTTACCTACAGCCATATCTTAGGGATATGGGATGAGACTAGGCAACCTTAAAAAACTTATGTGGTTACAGGACATAGAAACTCATCCTAAACTTAATACTAGCCCACTGCAGGAAGAATTCATACATACACACGCACTCTCACACACACATATACACAGACACACATATTCACTCTCAAATGGCTCATACAACTATAGATAATTTAGTGCTTTGCTAATAAACTTACGAGCACATCTTTGGGATACAGGGTGACACCAGGTAAATATGAAAAGCTCAAAAGTTCAGAAAGAGTACATGGGGATTATGCATTCCATATTTAAGAACCAAGCTAAATGGCTAGGCATTACTCTGCTAGGCTACGCAATAAATAAACACTACATGCCCCATTGCAAGGCATATAGAGGCTAAACAGCTCTGTTTGCCTCCTCCTGGGGAATGTCCATGTTACTTTAATATATTACTGCTTCTCATTCTATCGAAATGCTGTTTGAGGAGTGAATATACTGTGTAGCTAAACATCCTAATATCTGTCTGGAATTATATATGCAATATACTTATGAAATGCCTTAGTTACATTTGAATAGCCTACATCTGTTGCCAAACCCCTTCTCAGTGCTTTGCTAGTGTTTTCATAAATGTGCAAATGATTTATTAAACAAGCAAATCCTTTACATTCTTCTCTAAGTTTCTCAAATGTTTTTTCTTATGTGTGGCATTCTGTTCTATCCATTGTGAACAACATGTTAACCTGTAGTTGCCACCGTCTCTTTTGCTTGTTTCACTGTGTATATATAGCCTCTTTCTAGATTTCCACACCCTCTCTCAGAGATTTAATGACAGGACTCCTAGGTGCTGTTAATATGTCAACATGCAGTTTTATTAAGGGGAGGTATGATACAGACCAGGATATTTGATTGTTTTCAGACATTTCAATTTCCTTTTTAGCCATTCTTTTTTTCTGTTTCAGAATCACAAATTTCCTTGTTTTGTTATGCTAGCCTTTAGAGGAGACTTATGCATTTCCTCCAGTACATATTTTGTACTGTTTCCTGAATACCTCAGCTATCTCAAGTGGTTTATTTGCTAAATCTTTCCAATTTTGTGAGTGCACTGTTACTGCCAGTGGTTTCCTGGCAATAATAATATGTCTGCAAAACTTTATTGTTCTCAGATCTACTTGTTAAATATATATTTTTTGCTTTCATTAGTAGATGCATATAGTTAATGTTTATGGACATGTGGTTTTTAATTTAAGAAGAATTTAGTCTGCATTTTGCTGTACTTTTAAGATTGTATAATAGTCCTACTCTGTTATCATATGAGAGTTTTTCTTCAATGGTTATTCTTTGTGTGGCATAAGCTGGAACATATATTAAATGCAGTCTGCATCCTTTGTCTGTATGTCTCAGCAGTCTTCAGTTGTTATTTTCCACTGCACTGGTCCCCAATTTGTAGAAATCATCCTTAATTTAGATGTAATAAAGAGTATTAAGTGAGTTTAATGTTTGTTTGTTTTTTCATACCACATTGCAGCAGTAAGCAAGCTCAGTGGCATACATACACATTCAGGCCAAGTTCTATTAGCCACTTGGACCACCTAATGTTGGCAGAGAGAATGGATATGCTTATCCTGGGGGAGAAGAGATGGTACAAGCTGAATGCTATGGAATTCTTCAAAGGAAGAGGCAGGACAAGTGACCAGGAGGTGACAGTGTAGTTGACAAAGCTCTTACTGGCAGTAGCCTTCATTGTGCAAGTACATGGGAGCAGACATTTGTGGAGGGTGAAAGCATTGTAGCCACCACTGTGATGTGCGTTTGTGAACCCCCTGCCTAGGAAAGAACTTAGGCTAGGGAAAATGCTCTTACAGCCAGAATGCCAGTAAGGGCACAAACAACCCTCGTGGCTGTCTCATCCCTCTACACAGGTTCTTGCCCAGCTGGATGTGAGATGATTCCCCCCTTCTAGGTAATGAGTGGACTCCAGTCTGATGGAGGAGGCTTGATAGTCAGTAGGTATGGGGCAAAAAATATAGAAAAATAGTGGCAGAGAAATACTGCCAGAAAGTGGACTTTGATATAAATATTCTTAGATTTCTGATCTGTGTTTACAAACAGGATAGCTAGGCACTTCCTCCGGTCCTATTTACATAGTTCTTGGTTATGTAATTATTCTGAACCTGGGTAGCTTCATTTAATTTGATAATATCATACCTTAACCATCTATGAAAGCTTAGAGCAACTCCTTTCTATACTCTTAATCAGTGTGTGTTTACTGTACTAGCCACTGATGAATGTAACCAAATGACTGAAGAAAATGTCCTTTCAACTGTATTGTTTATTGTAAGACACTGTGCTCCTTATAGTATATTTACTTTTTGTTCCTTTCTTGGCCTTGAAACTGTACTTTATTAACTTCTGACTCTGTACTGTATTTTTATTTATATGTGTATTGTATTTACTGTATTTGCTGTACTAATCTTTGTGGAGCTTTCTCCCTGGTCCTCTGCTGAAAATGGGATCCATGTCCAGTTGCACTTTCCCGGTAAACAAATGTAAAATAAATAAACTAAATAAATACTTGAAGTAACTGATTACAGTGTTACCAGAGATTTGTGTTTACCTTATCTAGGCATTGTGTCTAGTAGTAATATGAAGTATTTATTAATTGCTTTTTGCTGAGTGGGTAGGCCCACACAGAAGAGGCCTTTCTTAAGTGGAGACATTAAAGAAAAAGATCAATCTAAAACAATGCTATGACAAAGGCAGAACATAAAAAGGTTAGACTGCATACTTAATAAAGTTGATGAAGGCATGCTATAATGCATCTAGTGATTAGAAGGATCCATTGAGCAATTCTGAATTTCAGGAGATCATAATCTGTTATGCTGAAAATAAAAGATCAAAAGTAAAAAAAAAAGTATTGGTGGTTCTGAAAAAAATGTTGACATAAAGACCTACTTAAAGGGGATATCCTAATAGCCCATCTATGATTTTAACATGATTTTGCAGGGGGACAACCCCGACCTCTCCTATGTAGGAAAATGTGTCTACCATGCTCCCCCATTAATAAATTCCATTCTATGGTTGTACAAACACACAGAAAAGAAATAGCCATTTTTGCTACAAAGCTAAATATTTCCATTACCTCTAAGGCAGCACAGTCTTTAAGATGAAATGTATATATAGTGGGAATACGGGCAGAGTTATACCCTGCAGAAATCTAATAGAATTTGGATGGATTCTACTTAGTTGATGTGTTTCTTTCTTAAATCCTAAATTTGTCATATTAGTATTGTCATTTTTTGTAGTGTTAATATACTAATTCTTGAAATGCTGTATCACTTGATGCAATCATCAAAATACTGACTTAGTGCTGTCAGAGATCAGTTACAATGTCTCCATTATAATACGTGCATTATCAGTTTTCTTTTTGAGATAATTTGCTTCATTCGAGTTGTATAATTGGTCTATTGCTGCTAATTTTAACTGAGCATGTATTCTTAGATTCAGAGCTGTGTGATAAAAGTGGTTAAAAGAAATTACACATCGAAGTTCAATTTACTTACGCAGAATTATGTAAATGCCATTTTGGCAGAAATTGTGATTAAAATTAAACTGAGGTTCCATCCGAATGAGTGGGTGGTAAATGAGGAGGACATAAAAGATTCCACAGTACCAATGAAAAATAGTAGGGGTGCATTATTTGTATAGAAAAAGAACTGTTATTTACATAATATTTACATATTTACAAATATTTACAAATGCATAACTATATAGATATACAAATCTATTCCATATATTCATAATTTCCTTTGCAATCATACTAAATTTTCATCCCTGTTAGATCCCCACTCCTTTATTCCATAACTACCATCTGATTTTACTTAATATTATTGTTAAAATCCATTTACCATTAAACATAATTAATTTCATTTATTCTTACATTCCATATAACCCATATAACATAAAATAACTTTTTATCTTTTCTTTTACCATATTATTTACTTCTACTCTTATAATATCCATAACTAATCATATCCATATTTATTTTATCAGCTTATTTTATATTTTCAAAAACTCTTCTTTACACTTTTTTCCACATTTTTTTACTATTTTACATTTCAAAAACACATGTCCCATAGTTACTTCTTCTTCTTTACAATGTAAACATATTCTATCACTTTTCTTTTTATATGGCATATTTCCTTTTACTGGCAATTTATCTATTACCAGTTTCCACAAATTCTTGACATTCTATTTTCTGATTACATCATTTGCTTCTTATTTTTATAGCTTTATATTTTCATCTGTTAGATTTTCCCATGGTTTTACGAAGTTGTGGTTTATCATTACATTCTTATACTATACATTTCTATCTTTTTCTGTATCATCTACAAAAATATTTTTCTTGGTGACATTTTATTTCTTCATGTATATACTTTTTTACCATACCCCCAAATTTATCATATTTATACAATTTTACTACTAATCTCTCATCTTTTTCATTTATCCACTTTAAAATTTTGTACAAATTTAATGAAGCAACATATACCACTGGGTTAAGTAACCCTAAACCACCTTCTTCTTTATTGACACACAAAACTTTTCTTTTTACTGGGTTTAATCTAGAGCCCCATATGAATGAAAAAAAAATATCTGCAATAATTCATTTCAAATACTGTTGGCACCATAAATACACTTGCTAAGTATGCTATTTTTCCATCAGTACTGAATTTATCAAATACTGCGGTGGTGATGCTGCGGTAGCGTTGTTGCCCCACAGTAAGACGTTGTCCTGTTCGATTCTTAGCTAGAGCGTCTTCTGTGTGGAGACATGCGTGAATGGGCATACCTTCATTGAAGGTTGTGCATCAGGGCTGGCAACTCGGCACGTAAAAATCTACTGCCAATCATTAGCGGACCGGAGTTCTGCTGTGGCGACCCCAAAGCCGAAAGACACAACAACAACAACTGAATTTATCAAATAAGTCTTTTTTAACAATAATTTATATGTTCTGCAGAAAAGACAGGCTTATTTTATTTCTTCTATTTTTTTTTTTCATTCAATTATACTTATAATTTTATTCCCATTTTTTTACCTAACACAGAAATTTAATTCATTGTAAAATATATATCCCCCTAGCTTTATTAAATCACCTAAACCTTTACTTTTCTCTTTATTTAAAGCCACCCCTATCACCTCTAGACACTCATTTTCACAAATTACTTATTTTATCCCAATTTTGTTTTTTACAATTATAATGTCAGCTGCATAAGTTAACAGAACTGGAACTCTTAATCCTTCATATGTTATATACCCCACCTCCTTCATTTTGTGATTTATTTCACATACTATCACATTCATAATTAATGCAAAGAGTATACAGCTCATTGGACATTCCTGTTTTATACCACTTTTCATAAATACCTATTAGATTAACCAGCCATTTACAAGTATTTTTGCTTTATTATTACTGTATATTGACATGCATAATTTCCTAACCTTCTCACTTATATTATATTCTTTCATTATTACCCATAACATTGCATGTCCAATTGTATCAAATGTCTTTTTGAGGTCTCTTATTATGATTTTTGCTTCATCTTTTCTATTTATAATATCATCCAAAATTTCACTATCATTAATAATTCTTGACAACCCTTCCCCTTTATACTATATATAGTATCATCCATAATATTTTCCACTTTAGTTACAAATCTCTTTTGTATTATTTTCATAAATATCTTATAATCATGGAGGAAATGAAAAAGATGGAAAAGGGGCTATTTAAGGATAAAAAGGTAAGTAAATGCCAAGAAGAACTGATACCAATAGGAGGGAGAAAAAGAGACAAAGGAGAAGAAGAAGCAATGGTTTGGAGATGGAGAAAAACAAACTGGAGTAAGATATTAGGAACAAATAATTAAGGGAAATGACTTGAAACCCTGGGATGAATTGCAACAGAAGTTTAATCTACCTACAGAGGTGGAGTGGGAGTATCAAGGGTTACTAGCAAGATGGGGGTATATTAAAAAGGGTGAAATAACACAGCAGGCCCAATAGTAAAGCTATTTGAAGAAGTAAATATGAGATGAAGGTTGGAGGGAACAAACAATGGATTGATTTCTAAGGCCTAAGGAATAGTGAGGACAAGGAACAAAAGAATATATAGGAAGGTAAAGGAAAGATGTGAAAAATAAATCATGGAAAGTACACCAAAGTCCACCTAGGAGGAAGTGCGTACAATTCTAAGGTGTGCAACTAAGGCAAAACATTTTAAATAGTCACCTCAAAGTGCCTACACAAGTAAGTTTTACACCCTGGCAAGGCTAAGAAGAATGTCTCCAAATATCAGGGATAACTGTTGGAGATGTGCAATGGGAAGCAAGGGCTCCTGGTTACATATATTCTGTAACTACCAAGTACTAGCAGAATTTAAATGAAGAATGAAGAAGCTGCTAAAGGTGGTAGCAAAAAAGGACATTCAATTAAAAAACTATTTTTACTACTGGGAATAGAAAGCCATATACCATGTGAGAGTTTGAACTTAGGAACAGTGATTATGTTGTAGGATAAAATAAGCAATAACAAAGAAGTAGAAACAGCAAAATCCCACCACTATACATGAAGTACAAGCTATAGTGTTACAGATGGGATAAAAAGGTAAGGTTATAAAAGAAGGGAACAGAGATAGATGATATAACAGGAAACTGGAAAGGTAGTGGAGAAGATAGAGAGTAAAAAAAAAAAAAGAAAAAAGGAGGTGAACTGCAGTAGATTAAACAAAAAATGCCCTAAAGATAATTGTTTTCAAACATATATATTGGCACAAAATGATAGATTAATTTTTACTAAATGATGGGGGATATAGTGCAAATTGTTTCAGTGATTGGTTGAAGTTTAAAAAAAAGGAAAGTAACATTTAAGGTTACAGATAACACAGTAGGTAAACAACTAAACATAAACCAATGCTTTTGAAATGTGATAGTTGTGGTTTTTAAGACTAGACCAATGGTACTATATAAAATGTGAGGTAATAAAGCTCAACAAAGTTTTACATAATAGTAATGAAGCTGTTGTACTTCAGAATAATATAAAAGTATTGCATTTAAGAAGTAGAGACATACAGAGGATATAAGAACTTAAAATAAGAATGTCTTAAAAGTAAAAGACAGAGTGAGAGAGAGAAATTGCAATGAGACATGGTAAGAGTATACTCTGATCTTGGGCTGTTCTATCTGTATAAGTACTGATGGACTTAAAGATTAAGTAGATTGCCATCAGAGTAAGTTTGGAATTTTCACCATTAATAATGACTGCTTTCAAATGATATATCTGGTGTATCCAAAATAACGAAATCAACCCATAACAAAAAGGAAGAAAATTATTAGCTGCTTGTTGTTTGCTAATTGTTCTGGCTTTGCAGGACTACTGTGATTTGTGCAAAACAATGTGTAATATTTTAATGTTTGGCAACTGTTTATTTGGAGCAATAACGAAATACATTGCATGCCCATCTTCTTTTATCACAATCAGACATCTGAACTGTACACCGAAGTGGCTATAACTGCTTGGTGGGGGTTGTTTAGATGAAAGTAACTGACCCTGTGTCATTTTTCAATGTAACAGTCATGTCTCAAAACAATAAGGGGGAAGTGTATAGCAGAACACCCAGACCTAAGAACTTCTGGGGACTGGTGGTTACCATGCACCAAGGATCTATGAGTGATTTTGACATAAGCTTAGTAGTTGTCTTTGCCTTGAAACCCACCTAATCTAAAACTGGCCCTGCTCATTCATATACACAGATGGTCACTGGACTTGTGTGGAGTGCTGGTAATGATGTAATTATTTCTTTAACATTCCTCCCAAACCTCAGAGGTCCCTGTATCTTATGTTAGGCTGGGGACAGTGTGGTCATTATTTCTTTAACTTTCCTCAGAAATATATGTATTCTCATAAGGACTTATCTTCTTAGTTTATTGTGAACTAGTTGTCAACCAAACAGGTGTCAGTGTTGGTGTAGAGTTGAACCAGTGCCCTACACCCATACATAGATGGATGGATAGCTAGATAGATATACAGCATATGCAGGATATTGTCCAATGCTGGAAATACAACTTTATTTCTTCTTTGAAATAAAAAAAAGTAAGATTGAATTTATTTTCCATGTGCATAATTTCTGTTCAAGCATCTTTGGATTAAAAGGTTGGAGAAAGGATCTAAAAATGCATCTTCAGAGCTTCTGTAACACCATGGCTTCTGGGTGCCTAGCAGCTCTGAGACCCCAGCTTAATTTAGTTATTACAATGTTGTCTTAGTCATGTAGGATGTGTTGAAAGGATGCAGGAAGAACAAAGCTGAAGAGTAAAACTGAATTTCTTCCTTTGATCATGGTTTTTGTTCAGACAATCACCAGATGAAAATGTTTAAAAAAAAAACTCTAAAATATACAAATATACCTCAGAGTATCTAGAACCCCACTGGCTTCTGGGGGCCAACCCTGGCTTAATTCAGTTATTTCCTCCACAGTTATCTGAGTTTTGCTTAGAAAGAATATGTCAAATGAATGAATGAACTGCAGGTAAAAATGAAGAGTAAGGCAATTTATGAGAAGAAAAGAAGAAAGCAAAACTAACAAGTAACCCGGATAGTATGAGTGGGAAAGAGTGGCATGGCAGTGAGGATGGGGGTGGGGCACCATGGAGCCTTTCACCTAGGGCATGACTTTACCTAAGGGCAGCCCTGGTAGCCACAGTTCTCTGTGCAAGGAACACACATGCAGATGAGCCCCTTGCAATGTACACAGTTCATTAACACCACAACAGCTCTATTCAGGATGGGCCCTACTACCTCACATAGGCAAAAAGAACTACAAACTTACATTTTGTTTAGTGCATCTGAAAGCACAGACACTTATCCCATGCTGACACATTGCTTAGCATATGAGCAGTAATATCACTAAAAAAGTTATGAAGTAAAAACAAACTCCCCTGCATGGTAGGAAAAAAACAACTGTCGATGGATTTCAGCGTGGTGTAGGAAAAATCTGTTACCATAACCACTTTGTCCACACCCTTTATGATGCTGCCAAGATCTCACCAATGGGAGCCCTTACACTACTAGATTCCTTCAGTACCATAGTATGGTAATTATCCTGACAAGCTCTCACCAGTGGGAGCCATTACTATACTAGATCCCTTCAGTACCACAGTATGGTAATGATCCTGACTCTACTGTCACACAAACCAGATTTAGAAAATCAAAGCATAGGTAATTATATATCACACTGGGGAAATGTGTACGTTAGAGACCAGATGCACTAAATATGAATGATGGAAATTATGCATCATACAGTGGATACATTGAAAATGAAAACTCCAAGTTATGCATCATGTAAGTGAACATGTATAAATCATCTGGGAAGAGCGCTTCCTACTGAAGTAAAGTTTGATTAACAAAAACAGTTAAGAAGAATACATACTTATCCGGTTTAAAGAGTTACAATAGTTATAGGAATGGCTGCATCATTGCAGGGGCATTGTACCTTAAATACAAGTATGAAAATCTATCTGTATATAATAGAAAGAAGAGAAAAGATAGATACTATGTGCAGCTTATATACCTTCATAAGTTTGACTGCCACATCATTGACACTGCTGCCGTGAACTGCAAAGCATGAAATTCGAAAATTGCAAATACTGAAGCACTGAATTACAAAACCTTGCCCCTTTTTGACCCATGGTAGCACTCGTTTTGGTGGTGGAGTGATTGGAAATGTCGAAATTCAATATTTTTATGACATTTAGGGAAGTTGGTGTGATGGAATTTGGCTAAATGGTTCGCGTTTAAGCATATTCAGAAATGTGCATTCGAAGATATGAAGGTATACCGTGCAGCTACCATCTACCATGTACACAGGTAGATCTGTATGCCTCCTCTAGGTGTTTTATCAATCCATAATGAAACTTTGTATACTAAACATAATGTGCAGGTCACAAACATGCAATTATACACTATAATTTCATAGGTAAGTACTAAGCTAGCTGACCATGTGGGCCATTTTAAGCCTGGCCAAGATGTATTGAAATTCCCAAACATTCTTAACATATTGTGGAGATGTTTCAACATCCCTTTCACATTAGTAATCCTTATAACTGTCTCTTTGTTAACCATGAATGTTTACAGCATGCCATTGGCCAATGGCTAAAATGGAGTTGTCCTTCTCTGAGTTATTCCCCAAATGTCATAAAATGGTTTCAAATGAGTGTTATTAAATGGTGGACATTAAAAGATTTAACAGACCCTGGTATTCCTAACATCAAGAGGATATTGTCCAGTGCTGGAATTATTGCATTAGCTGATATGAATATTACTGGCTGTGCAACTGGCTCATAATATGATCAGAAACCCTACTATTTGTCACTGGATAGATGACAGACACTCAGAAAATCAAGCATAAATAAAAGATGGCCAGCATCCTGTCATACTGGCTCAACTCAGAGAATAGCAGGAAGGTTTAGTGTTTTTCTAACTTTCTCCTTCTTCTCTTAGTTTGCAGAAGCTTGGAATTGGAATATATATATATCTATATATATATCTCTATATATCTATCTATATATATATATATATATATATATATATATATATATATATATATGTATATATATTTTTATATATATATATATATATATATATATATATATATATATATATATATATATATATATACACACACACACACACACACACACACACACACACGCACATATATGTGTATATATATATATATATATATATATATATATATATATATCTGTGAGTGTAGGGCACTGGATCAACTGTGTACCTACACCAACACACAGAATCTTGACACGAAAATGTTGAAACTACAAATGCAGACACATTCTGCTTATGCTCTAAGGATTACCCCAGAGTGGACAAATGTTTCTGCAAGTGGCCAAGCTCTTCTGCAACCCTCCTATGTCAAGGGTTGTTCCCCCACAACCCCTGCTAATTTTGTACACAAACTCTGATATCACACAATCCCTGGGAAAAAGGAAAATTCTCCTACCCTGTTACTGTTGATCACGCATACCTGTTGATCATCTGTGTGCATCAATCAAATGGTGTCAACCTAACAGGTGTCAGTGTTGGTGCAGAGTCAATCCAGTGCCTTATACCCATACATAAATAGATGGATAGTTAGATAGATATACACCATATGCAGTTCATTTAATTAAATCTCATCCCAATGAATTACAAATTACTGAAAAAAGTCACCGAAAAACATATTTCACTGAAATCACATTTTGTTCAATCACAATTAATAGAAAACCATTGAACTATGGAAACAATTACTGCTGGTATGGTCTATGCTCATGTGGCACAAGTGAATCATTGTGTTTTTTCCTTTTCTCCATGGTTCTGTGAACATGGAGTTAGGGAGGAGTTGGGGGAATTTGCCCACTTGGGGCTGCAGTGGGGCTTCCTACCTTGCAAAAAATGTTTTAAACTACATTTGTCCTAAATGAAATTTTCTACGAAATTTGATTCTACAAAATGGGTTTTCAGTGACATGTGTTTTCAATTATTTTTTTCAGTGATTTGTAATCCAGTGAAATGAGATTCAGTAAAAAGAAATACTAAATATATATATATATATATATATATATATATATATATATATATATATGTTTTCTGTCAGTGTTTTGAGTGTCGATCTTCCGAGCTGTCGGTGTAACGTAGGGAACCCATACATATATATATATATATATTTTATATATATATATATATATATATATATATATATATAGATAGATAGATAGATAGATAGAGAAAAGAAGAGGAGAGATAATGTGTTTGCATGTGTGCTTACAATAAAAGGCTGCCCCTAAACTCTGCATTTCACTGACAAGCAGGTCATGGTGTCATCACTGCTGTAGGTCTTTCTATAGTAAATACAGAAATATTCTTCTTGCTGCATTAGACTGGAATCCTACTGAACTCACTGTCTGAAGAGGTCATGTCTATTTTGCTGTTCCTCACAAGGAGCAAATAATAGCTCCATATGCATGGCTGTACATTTGGACATTATGTTACAGGCTTAATTGGGCAGCGGAGGTGCTCTAACAAATGTCTGACTACAGCAGAGTCATAGTAATGTGTTGCAAAAACATACAAAGCCAAGTAATGCTATTCAGCAACACACCAACAGTCAAATTCCACCAACGTTCTTTATTCAACGATCTGGTACCTCGGCCATTCGCCTTCAAAGGATCACATTACAGCTTTGAATATAAGCTCTATTTATATCATAACTAATTGATAAATTAACAATTAGTTTAATTGAGTATCAGAATTTAAAGTGATCTTTGCTTCAAAATTAAGTAAAATACGACATGTACTTATAATAGTTTATCTAAACTGTTATCAAAAAACTTTTCTATTTATTCTTTAATTTTATAGTTTTTCTTTCTTTTATAATCAATGAAATACAATTCTTAAATAACTTTTATGTCAAAATAAATAAATAGAAAAATAATAACATATTATTATCCTTAATGTTAATTAATATAAACAATTTTCAAATAAATGATTCACTTTCAGTAGATCAACAAGCACATATAAATTCATTGGTATGAGTATATAAAAAGTATACCAAATGTATGCCAAAACAAGATTACATACACAAAATAAATAACAATATAAATACTGTGCAAAAGTTGCTCTTCTAGAGTCTAGTTAAAGACCCAGCTCCTGATTAAGACCAAATGGTTTCAAAGTTTTATATTTCATTATCATCCTAGTTTCCAATTCCAAAAGTTTAGCTACTGTATCATCTCCCTTACGAATAAAAGGTTTCCCCAATACACTAAATTTCAAACTATTGCTGCAACCATCATGAACATCCAGAAAATGCTTAGCAACAGGACTTGTAATATTCAAATTTCTAATATCCTTAAGATGTTCTAGGATTCTAGTTTTGATCATCCTTTTAGTTTGTCCTACATACCAAATGTCCTTGCATGAACACCCTATTATGTATACTACACTAGTAGATTTACAATTAAAAAAATGTTTAGGAATGTGATGTATATTATTAATGGTATCGATATTAATTGCTCTATTACATATACTGCATGAACCACAAGCATACCAATGAATTTATATGTGCTTGTTGATCTACTGAAAGTGAATCATTTATTTGAAAATTGTTTATATTAATTAACATTAAGGATAATAATATGTTATTATTTTTCTATTTATTTATTTTGACATAAAAGTTATTTAAGAATTGTATTTCATTGATTATAAAAGAAAGAAAAACTATAAAATTAAAGAATAAATAGAAAAGTTTTTTGATAAAGTTTAGATAAACTATTATAAGTACATGTCGTATTTTACTTAATTTTGAAGCAAAGATCACTTTAAATTCTGATACTCAATTAAACTAATTGTTAATTTATCAATTAGTTATGATATAAATAGAGCTTATATTCAAAGCTGTAATGTGATCCTTTGAAGGCGAATGGCCGAGGTACCAGATCGTTGAATAAAGAACGTTGGTGGAATTTGACTGTTGGTGTGTTCATAGTAATGTGTTGTTTACAGGCCCTATGCATGTGTATAATGTGGATAAGTCACAGTGTCACTAGGATGGACAGGGATGAGTATGCTAGCAGTACCTGGGAGAAAGATGGTGTAGTATGTTATGGCTGTGATTCAGACATAATTATGCATGATGGGGAGTGACTGGCATAATGGTTAAGGTTTTTACCTTACAGGTACAAGGCACAGAGTTTGATTCTGACCCCTGGTTATTGGCTAGACTTGTAATAGTCTGCAAGCCAATAGTCTAGTAGCTACCTAATAAACCTAAATTGCATCATTATCATAATTAACAAAAGAACAGCCAGGGAGTGCTAAAAAAATCCCAGTTCTTTATTGTAAGTGCTTTCGTTCATCTACACTATACAATGAACTTCTTCTGACAAAACTCTAGCCAACATTCAATGCCTTATATAAGGCTCTTAATTAGTTAATAAGTTAATAAAACAATTAACAAGCTTCCTCAAATTGATCAAACTGAGTGCTATAAGAAATGCCATTACAAGTTATTTATCATTGCAGACACAAAGTGATAATACATACATTTTAGTATGGTTTATATTTGTCTTATTTTGTTTGTGTTATATAAGGAATTATAATGTTTAAATTTCTTTGTGCTTTTTAGCATTTTAAATTCCATTTGTAATGGCATTTCTTATAGCACTTAGTTGGATCAATTTGAGGAAGCTTGTTAATTGTTTTATTAACTTATTAACTAATTAAGAGCTTTATATAAGGCATTGAATGTTGGGTAGAGTTTTGTCTGAAGTTCATTGTATAGTGTGGATGAACGAAAGCGCTTACAATAAAGAACTGGGATTTTTTTAGCACTCCTCGGCTGTTCTTTTGTTACTTTCAGTGGTTTTTTGCAAGTTTTCTTTGATCATTATCATAACTGTCACGCTATGAGGCCCATTTTGGCACTATAAAAATGTGCCACCTGTAAACAACTTAGGAATTTGAATTCAGTGAAGAAGACATTGAACTATGAGATAAACATAGTGAAGGAAGATAGGCATCTGTTAATACATCATTGTGCTGTACTAAGTAAACACCCATAGTAAAGCACTGCAGTAGAGACAGAGATGATACGGTGGATATGTGTGAGATAACATTGCAGAAAAGTTTGACAGGGAAATGTCCAAGTGGGGGGGGGGGTCATCATTATAGAGGACACAGTACAAAGGTATGACAGTTAATGTCCTTTTCGGGATCTTCCTGTAATATAAAACATAGATCAAGGCCAATGCAGGTAAATGTCCATTTTTGGATGCCACCATGATAGAGTACACAGCACATGTGCATGACAAGCAAATGTCCTGTGGTGTGCACATACTAAGACCTATGCCCACAGAGTGCAAGACATGCTAGAGGGGACTCAATGGCCCTTGGGCATATGTTGTGCATGTCTATGTGTGTGCAGCACTACTGACCATCAGAATCCTTCTGCAGATGATTGCATTGCCATTCATATTGTCAGTATAGGACAGGGTGAGAGTGGTCTCAACATGACAGTAGACAAGTATGTGGCCACCAAATGGAGAGAGGGACAGTGCTTTGGTGTAATTATCAGCCAGAAAGAGCCATGCACAGGCATACTGATCAGCAAGTTTAAGCCCAGGTGTACATGCCTTGTCATGAGCCCACAAGAGCTGCAGTGGCTGGAAAACTTCACCAACAAGGGGACCAAGGTATTACTGCAGGCCCTGTGCACATATGACATGCACATACTGGACAAAGGTAAAACTGGCAAGACTTTCCCAGACCAGATGTTGCAGGGAGTAATGCATGATGTCAGTGTTGTGGGCAGCCATAATAGGACACTATATATCGAAAGGTCACTGATACGGTACTGCATGCCAAGATCTAGGCAGTTGACATTGCTAGGGTCAGGCCCACCAATGAAGATGGACCAGCTCCCAGACCTGTCTGAGACAAGTGAAAGAACTCTCATACCTAGCAGTGGTTTGGATGGGATGTGGAAACTAAGTTGATGATGACTATCTAAGTGTCTGCAGGTGATGCACCAGGTTAGTAAGAGCAGATAAATTTCTATGTTATAAACTGACCTAAATGTGAGAAGGACTTACTCAGTATAACACTTCTGCATATCTCTTTTCTGGGTACATTAGGGCTGCAACTGTAACTATGCACTAAATGGTATGGGTTTTCCCATTGTTATTCACAGATCTGTCATGTATCTTTATGTGTGTCACTAGTTGGAGGAGTGATGTGTATGTTCCATCACTTCCACAGGCATGTTGCCTTCATGATTTCAGAGGTCACACAGGTCGAAAGTCCAGCATGATAGGATGGCACTCGCTTGATAACAGTAGGTCATCTGTGACTGATGATGGTGGCAGTGTTTACATTGTTCATTTAGATAACACAATGGCACTGTCATTAACCCTAACAACAGAGGACTTGCCCACTTCCGCCACATATGAGATGACAGTGAAGGGACAAGCTGAACTTCCAGTATCACCTCCAGCATTCTGTTTGTGGGGTCCCCACTACAGCCGTGCAGGAATAACCATCAGAAATTATATTTGTCAGCCACACTGCCTCTGATGTTCATGTGCATACATTATAGGAGAGAGAGGTGTGTTGGCAGGCATTACTGCCACGACTAGATTTCTTTCCTTGTTTTGGATACTAAACTTGACATTGTCAGTTTTTGTGCAGGTCTTCAATCCAGGCAGAGACAGCTATTCCACACACCATGGATGAGTCGGTGTGCATGCTGTGTAACCTACATGACAATGTGCAATAGCTGACCTGCAGTGTGACCTGGAATATGGTGCACCCATAAGGCAAGAGGCAAATGCCCTCCATTGCACACTTACCATTGACATATAAGGATCTGGATGTGCTGGGGAATGATCACTAGCTTGGATTACACAAATAACATGCACTGTTGTATAGACTGCATCAGTGTAATTTCTGGCCTCACCAGCCACCAGACCTGAGCAAGACCATTCTCAAGGTTTTGGCAAATAATACTCAGCAGGATGTGGCTCTAAGATGGCTCATTAGACCACCCACAGTGGCTTCCACAGTTCCACAACCTCTTTATCCCCTGTTGGCCAATGGCTGTTGTCAGGGCCATGGATGTAATCCATCTTTTATTTTCCAAAATTAATCCTTACATACTTCTGAAGTACTACACTATCCCTAATGCAGAATGCATTAAAACATGAAGTTGTAGGTCCACAGGGTAAACATGCCCATCTTTTAAAATGTGGCATCCCCACCCCAACCCCACAACTGGATAATGTGATCCCTGTCCTTCCCCAACATCCTATGTGTCTGAATGGCTATTGCATCCACCTCCCACGGCCATTGCCCATATGCTATCATGCAGTCAGTTGTCATTCTGCTCCATACACCTGTGCAAATGATGATGACTGTGTCCTGCCCTCCCACTGCATGTGCAGAGTGAACAGCCAGTGCACTATAAGGCATTTCCTGGGTAATTAAATGCAAATGCATGGACTAGTTTTATTCTGTGTTGTCTGTAAAATGCCCCATAGTTGTGGAGCAGATGCTGCCTCTTTGTCAGAGTTCCAATATACTGCACCTACCTCTGCCTTGCAGAGTGCCATGGAAGTTGGCTCTTTTAATGGACCTTGCCTGACTTCTCATCCACTGTTGTAAACAGGTCTACCAGGTAGTATTACAATACTCGTAAATTGTATTTGCTTGTATAGTACCATATTTGTAACATGGCACACATCATAAATAATCAGCTACAGGTTTCAGGTGAATATAGCATTGTGATACCAGCTGTATCCAAGCTGCAGAAGCATCCATTTAACAGCCCAAACACATGTTCAGCAATGTTCTGTGCCTAAAACTACATGGTGTTGTACATTATCTCAGCCATTGCCTAGGGTTTTCAGATGGGGGTCATCACGCATGGCTTCAAGTCATAGCTAGCATCATCTGCAACACACACAGCAGTGGACAGCACTATATGTAGACTGCTGCCTGCTTAAATGGGAACTACATAACTTGGCCTTTGTACCCATCAATGTGTGCCTCTGCCACCAGGATGACCATGTGAGAATCCCCCAGCTTGAAATGTTGGTAAAGGTCACATGTGACAGATGGGAGTATTAAGGGAACTGCCAAGTTGACATACAGACACATTGCATATAATGATGTTGGTAGTGGCCTCTAGCACTTGCAGTTGCTATTCCTAGATTATTAGCAGAACTGAAGAATGTTTGCATAGTTAACTTTTCATAAAATTAGATATTTTTTGGGGGGGTGGGGTGGAGACATGAAGTCCTGCAGATGACTGGCTTCTTATAACCCCTGGAAGTCAGATTCTGCATTAACATGAATTACAGTGATAAAACCAGTCAGTTAAGGACACTTCAGTAGCTTTATTACTTCACTGGTCCAAGATTCTTCTCTGAGATATGTATAAATCTTCTCCACATGGAGTTTCCAAACAAAATGTATTCATGAGTTTGAGACAATATTTGAAAACTTTTAATAAAAAGGGTTCACTTTTCTACATTCTGGCATGTTTTGTTAGTGTAAAACAGTCACATTGCTCTGTGGTAGGGCTTGTTTATGAACTTGTTCTTTTCATTATTGTCTTAGTTGTGTGATTTTGCCTTCTCAGGAAGTATGCATATTAACTCATGCAAATGCCATGATCTGAATTGTTTTCCTTTTATGAGTAATGTATACCACAGATCTTGTGAAACATGAAGAAAACTACTCTTTGGATATAACAATCACTGCTGTCAGTATTAACTAATATTTCACCCTCACCCCATTTCTATCTTGTAGGAAGAGGCTCTGTACAATAATGTTTATTTTTAGTGGTTATTTTTACATGTTCTGCTGAGCATCTTACCATAAAACCCACATTGGCTTCATTTCTTGTAAGAATACTGAAACCGTTAATGTTTATACTGATAAAACAACAAAAGTTCCACAGAGATACATGAAGGAAGTCACGGATGCAATGTATAAATGAATCAAGTTCTTTAATTCTCTTCATTAAATGCTCAGAACTTCATCAGAATCTAAAAACCTGTTAGCTTTCAAAGTTTAAAAACAGCAACTTACAAGTCACATGATCCCAAGTGTCCTATCCACATCCCACCAAATTTATTTATTTTATTTTACATTTGTTGACCGGGATAGTCTGACTGAATATATGTCCATTTTCAGTGGAGGCCCGGGGAGAAAAGCTCCAGATAACACAGACAGAACATAACAGATATGGGTCAAACATATTTACAAAGCCCTCTAGTAAGTACTAACAATATACACAGTGTGTAATAGTATACATAAACAGCAGGTTGCAGCAAGCTATTATGAGCAAGAGATGCATACAATATTAATTTAAATAAGGCATTGAATAAGTAGTGATTAATCTGGTCTATATTAGATCAGCGAACGCTTAAACAAGCGAACGCTGATTGATCGACCTTATTTTAGCGAATGTCCAAAATATCGAAGCAACAGAATCCCAAATTTTTTCCTAGGGAAAGAATTCAGTTGTCCGTTTCTGTCGCTTCCGTATTTTCAGTGATGTGGTGGAAAGTTACAGGTCGGATTCAGGTAAGTGTGCGATTGTGTGGATGTGAGAGTTAGGGCAGGTTTAGGTGAGTTAGGGTTAGGGAGCTGGTGAGGTGCGTGTACGATAGTGACGGACCTTAGGGTTAGGGTTTGGATTAAGGTAAGTGGATAGTTAGTGGTGTGTGCATAGTTTAGTGTAGGGTTAGGTGTCAGATTTTAGGTGTATGTGTGTGGATTTCTGTTTGTTTGGTGTGTTGTGTGTTTGTGTTTTGGATCAGCGATTTTTTTTCCCTAGGAAAAAAATCGCTGATCTGACAGTCCGAGATCAATCAGCGTTCGCTTTTTTAAGCATTCGCTGATCTAATATAGACCTAATTAATCAGAGTTAGTACAGGGACAAAGCCAGTGCTCTTTAAAATACTGTTTGAGGCCTTTTTTGGAAGAGACTTAAAGAAGGTTGGAGGGTAAGGTTAGATGGAAGTGAATTCCAAGTTTTACCAACAACGTTGGCAAACAGGGAGTCGCCGGCTGAGTTAATGGCTTTGTGGGTTTGGACCAACAATTTATTGGATGACTGTAGTTGCTTTGACTTACAGTATGACTTTATGATATTTTTAAGTGCCAGAGTGTTTTCAGGGTGGGACAAAATTGTGAGTGCTAATATAAGCTGATTCAACAGAAGTAGGCTAGGCAGTTCTAGCCACTCGAGAAGACTGAGATTTTGACAGTGATGTGTCCTATATGTTGAGCCTATGGCAAATCTGGCAATATGGTTGTAACAGTGGGAGAACTTGCTAAGTTCAGTTTTGCTCAAATTGGAAAGTATGGGGGAGGCATATAAAAGGATAGCGAGTAGGTGTGAGCGGGTGATTGCAGTCTTAGCTAATGGAGTTAGAAAAGGTTTGCTTCTATATAATGAGCCAAGCTTCTTATTATTGTTTTTTATAGTTTTATTGATATGCAGATCAAATTTGAGATTATTGTGCACTATTACTCCTAAAGGCTTAGTATTGTCATCTGGAGAGATAGAGGTACCATTGTTGGATGTTATGGAGAAGGAATATGGGGTGGATCTACTGGTGGGGGTAAAGAGGAGCAGTTTAGTTTTGTTGGGATTTAACAACAGGACATGATTAGAGAGACAATTTTCAACTGTGTTGAATATGTTTTGGGTTAAGGTTTGCAGGTCTAAAGGGGAGCAGGCCATACAGATCAGGGTAGAATTGTCTCCATATTGAATGCAAGTTGCATCAGGGATGGTAGTATGAAGATTGTTGATGAAAATAGAAAAGAGTAGAGGACCTAGAATAGAGCCCTGAGGAACATCAAGGGTGAGAGGTAGCAGGGTGGACAGTTTGCCCTGGCATAATACAACCTGTTGTCTTCCATTCATGAACCACTGAATAGCATGGTTATCTAGGGAGATGGATTATGGGAATGGATGAGTAATTTGTGGTTGACCATATCACAGGCCTTCAACAGGTCTAAAAATAGGGCTGAAGATAGCCTGCTGTTGTTCCTATTTTGGAATATGGTATTTGTAAAAGAACGGAAGGCGAGGTGGTGCTGTGATGTGGCCTAAATCCATGCTGAGAGTTGGCAAGCAGACCGTTCTGAATGAGATAGTCCATAAGCTGCTTATGAATGTACTTCTCCATTAATTTGTCTAGTGGTAAGAGAATGGTAATGGGTCTGTAGTTGGAGAGTTCTGCTGAACTTCCACCTTTGTGGAGTGGGATAACATGAGATATTTTCCAGATTTAGGGGATAGTTCCATCAGTTAGTGTTCTATTGATTAAGATAGAGATGGGGAATGCTATGGTGTCGGAAGCTTTTTGTAGGTACTCTGCAGGAAGGAGGTCAGCAGAAAGGGTGATTGGTTTTAGTTTTTTTATAAAAGATCAGATAAAAGTGGTAGAGACAGGTTGGAAGTTAAAGGGGGGTGAGAAGTGGGTGTGTTAGTGGTAGAGTTAGACTGGGTGGGACAAAGTTGGTTAGCTAAGGACTGAATAATTTCAGTGAAAAAGTTATTAAAGTCAGAGGCAACAGTTTCTGGGGATTTATGGGTGTAGTTTGATGGGGTTGGGGTAGTAGATTGTCCTGGATGAAGAATTCGGTTAATATCTTCCCAAAACTTTTGGGGATTGTTTTGGTGTTTAAATTGGAGGTTCTGGTAGTAGTTTTTTTCTAGCAAAATTAGGTTTTTTTTTGTATCATTTGTAAGTTGACAATATCTCGTTTGGTCAAGGGGGACTTTAATTGTTCACCATTTGGTCCAGGCTATATTTCTAAATTTGATTTTTTATCTTTGTTTCCTTTGTGAGCCATGGAACAGTACTAGATTTAGTCTTTATAGTACGTGCAAGAGCATGGGAGTCAAGGATGATCAGGAATTTATTGTTAAAGAAAATTACTGCTTCATCTAGTGGTAGATTTTTTTAGGGCTGACCAGTTGACCGATTTAAGTTCGTTTAGGAAGTTAGTAGGATTGAAGTTTTTATTATTTCTGATTGTTTTGTACGTAGTCTTGTGGTGGGTTTCTGCCTAATGCTTAATAATATAAGTCAGTGAATGATCACTTAGGTCATCAGTGAGAGTCCCAGCTGTATACCCAAATCTAAGATACTTTCCCTGTTGGTGGGTTTACTAATCCTAGTGGGAGAGGTTATTATTTGTGTGAACCCAAACAGATTTATATGGGTGACAGGGGATTCAGCTGAGCAGGTGCACCAGTCAGTGTTAAATTCACCAAGAACAATGGTTTCTTGGGGGTTGGTAGTGGATAACCATTGGACGATATCTTCAAGAGTGCTTATTTTATTGCTTGGGGGAATGTAGACACAGACAATATTTATACTCTTATTGCTGTTAATAAGCAGTTTGGTAATGAGGATTTCTGCGTTATTAAATGGGGCGGTTGAACTGGATCTCTATTAACACTTAATGTATTTTCATAAAGAACTACTATCCTACCTGCCTTCTTAGCTGTTCAGTCTAATCGATGTATGTCATAGCACAGGGGTAATAACTCATTATCAGCAGTAGTAGGTTTAAGCCAGGTTTCTGTAAGACACATTCTGTCTAGGGAATGAACTGCTAAGAGAGATGCAGGTTGGGGATTTTATTATTTATACTTGTTCAAGTGAAATGTCAGGAGAGTGTTTGCAGGACTGTTAAGGGGTAGTTTATTGGTGGGGTTGGTAGTGAAGGAACTATTATCAACAGGTGGAGACAGGCCAGGGTTGGGATGGATGTCCCCATCTGTAACAAGGTTATATTGACATCTGATTATGAGCTTTAGAAACTTATGAAGAAGTCTTAGACAGTGCTTGTCCCTTAGATTAAATTTCAAGGTTATAATTGGGTGATGAGGTAAAGGGGATGAGGGTTTGGATGTCTGGGGGATAGTTTGGTAAGCTAACTTGTAAGAAAAATCTGGGGTGGTAGTTTGACATTTTGGGTAGTGGAATCTGTGATGGTACTGGTTTTCATAGGCAGTGAGGAGATAAAGGATGAGTATCAGGGGGAGTAGAGAAAATACTAGTGTTTTTGTTGATGCTAACATAGCAAGGTGCCTAGCATTTATAGGGCACAGTTTTCAACCAGGATTCGGCAGGAAAGGAAGGAGAAAGGTTGGGTTGTAGAGAGGGAGGGCCACTTGGTGGTCATGAGATGCTGGTTAGAAGGAAGAAGCAGGGGGAGTGGCTAGGATAATATAAATTTAACAGTACTGAGGGTGGGTGGGAATAGGGGGTAGGGTGGAGCACAGAGCGAGGGTGAGTGGAGCGGGGTTAAACTGGACCACAAGATTTATACAACAATTAAGTAAAATGTAAGTTTATAATGGAGATGTAAGTTATTTGCCTTACTAAATTTTAAAGATAGCTCCCAGAGGAGTGGGTATTGATATAGCCTCCTATGAGAATGGCTTGGGGGAGGGGGTAGCAATTATCAGTGTGAGATTGTGCGGTTAAAACTGGTTGCAGAGCAACTCCAGGAGGAGGGATTCCAAAAAGAAAAGAAAAAAAAAACAATCAGGAGCCAGGAAATGTAAGTAAGACAATACACTATGTTAGAGCTTTTCAGCTTACAGAAACCAAATGTTGCTAGCAAGCTCTTTAAGAATGAGAAGAGCTAAGGGAATTGGGACTGAACTAAAGAAACAAAGTAATATTTAAAGAAACAATGTTAAACCATGGTTAAAAGCATAATCGTACCACAGCAGGTACCAACCAAAAACAGTATAAAAAAACAAATGCATGCTAGTATTATAATTTCTGTGCTACCAGAAAGGACTTAATATTCACTGAATCCTTTAAACTTGTTTTTTATCAGATCTTAGTCTGATCTGCCATTCGTACTCTCTACATTCTAAACATACATGTGATTTCCTGAAAAATCACTCATATCTACTGCATCTCATTTCTGAGCTTCAGCCTTTAATGATCTTCTTGTAACCTTTTGGAGAAATCTGGCCACACGTAATCATTCAACATTTGATAGGTTGTTACTAAGCATGCAGTCCAGACCATGATGGAGCCTAACCCAAATTCCCAATGACTCCAAGGCACTTTCTGATTAAGTGACTTATGCAGGGTCACACAGTAGATAAATGAAAATAGAAAGATTCAAAGCATATACCCTTGGCAAAAGAAGCAGCTCATTAACATGTCAGAGCTTTCGCCTTCTGGGCTGACAGACCTCAGGTTTCCTAAAAGTAGAATCCCTAATCTTAACCTTTCCACTAGACAGGAAGTGTAAGAGTTGTATTTGACTTGTGTTATCATGGTCAACATTATGCTTCTGTTAGATCCGTGACAAACCATTTCCACCTACAATATGGTATCGCAGATAGCTGGCTATAAGCCTCAGCTCATTTATTGAAAGGAAACATTCTGATCTCCTTAAAAACTTAGGAAGTGGAAAGAGGTGGAGAGACAACTCACATAGAATTCTATTAGCTTAATGAAGTATTTAACATGTACATCATTCCAAAAATACTATATAGCTACTCCCTAGAGGTTTTAGATGTGTTGAAGAGATGGCTTCTAATAAGGTATACTATATTACCTTACTTTTAATTTAAAGTTATAATACTAAGCTTTCTATTTTTATGAAACAAGGATATCCCTTTATTTCTACAAACTATTGTTGAAATTAACATAATATTTATCATATCTAACTGATATTTCATTGCAGTCCCTTTAATTTTTAAAATATTTTAGCAGGGTGAGCACAATAAGAGGGTTCATCACACAATATAAATCACACCTCATTGTATTGCACAATACTGACAGCCAAACATTTAAAACTGAAAATAACTAAAGCATAATGATCTGAAACAGGAAGAATTTAGGGTTGAACGCACAGCTGTGTGCAATAAAGTCCTTATAACTGTATCCATACAGGTGGGCAAGCCTCCCTGTACCATCATATGGAGGCTTACTTATTCTTAATTTAAAGTCAGATAATACCAGATGTTACTTCATTACTCAGGGTCATCAGCTTTGTCGATAAAAAAAATGATGCATTCATCATGGCTGTAGTAAATATGTCATCATTCATCCTTTTACATGCACAGCCTTGGTCATCCACAACAGCTAATTTATGACCTCAGTCATCCAGCCTCATTTGCTACATTATTGGACATATTTGGTTATAGATTTGGTCACCTGTACTTCCTTGGATATGGTTATGATTCTCATCTTTTTTTGGGTCATGGCTATGGTTAGCAATCTGTCTTTTCTGCATATCTCTGGTCACTCATATTTTGAAACTGATTGGACATATTTACTGACATTTAATCTAAGAATAGCAATAATGACATCTGCTTTAGTTTCTGTATTGATCAAGTCTAAATATGCAAGAAGGAAATTATCTCCCTGATGGTATAATGTCTTATGATCAGGACTCATACCTTATAAATAGGACTCATTGATTTAGTAACTTTAAATGTCTGTACAAACTTTTTATTTTAAGCATTTTGTAGCTGCCTAATGAGGAGCAGATGCTGAAAAGTTTAATTTCTTTTTTGCTTTGTAATGATTTGGATTATTCTGACATTTACTGTGAATGATTAATACTGCAAATCTTCTCAGGCAAGCCATTTGTTGTAAGTACTGTCTGTAATATTATAGTGATATGTCCAGTGATAATGTTAACAACATTGTCATGCTGAATACATTCCAACAGCAATTAGAAACACAGTTTCCATGAAAGATTCACAAGTGTGAACAAGCTCCTATAGTATTATTACTCACTCATGGTGAAGGAAGGGTGATTGCAGTGCAGCATTATGGACCATTTTGTCATCCAATCAGGGTTGCTTTAAATCTTTAAATTGATTGTTCATATGGGTTTACTATATGAAACTGCAAGATGAGAATCACAGGCTTGAATTTCTATGATGCTCATTGTGGATAATGACTGCCTGTTGGACATTGCTTGAAAGGAATCATTACTCTGGAAACACAACAGGTTCCTTTGACATATAGACAATTGTTTTTATTTCTGCAAATATAGGAATCCTGCATCTTGGTTGAAACTTGTTTGCTTCTGGTTTCTTTCAGAATAAAAGCATTTGCCACTGGTACTTTTTCGGGTATTCTAGGTTAATACACATCCAAAAAAAAAATCATAGGTGCTTGGTTCTTCTGACATCCTGCCATGTAACATGACAACCAATCAGCATTATGCTGCTTGGTCTTCTGACATCCTGCCATTTAACATGACAACCAAACAGCATTATGCAGCAGTTTTCTCCTTACATTTAATGTTGTAATAATGTGCTCCTAGGAGCACTTTCCAGCATTGCAGGTGTACTGTTTCATTGGGAATCACTTTTTTCCTGGTTAAAAAATAAAGACAACAGGATGATAACCTGTTTCCAATGTGATTTTTCCTATGCAAATGTGGAGATATTTTTTATTACTCAAAAGAGGCTAATAGCTTCTGCCATTCTGAACACCATTTCAGATGTTGTTAATGATCAATATTCATATGCATCTATATAGAAATGTGTCTGATAGAATGACACCAGTCTGACATAGCCACTGGAAGTTTTACTGATATACTATAGAAATCAGGAAAATTGTGAAAAAATCATTTGAAAAAAAAAAGGCTAAGAACCTGATCTGGTGTTATATTGTTTGATATATCATTCCCAACTGTCTGTCGACTTCTAATTCCATTCAAAACAGTATGGTCAGTAGATGCAGAACTGTTAAAAGGTTTGGTAAAAATGTACCACTACTAGGTACAGACCCAACTGTTGCATACACTAAGGCACAGGTGCATTTATTTTCACCTTCTCCTTATGTAATGAATTTTAAAGTCCATCCCTGTTGATAAAATGCTCATAGCAGGACAGGTCTTTCTTTGAAACAAACAAATTTCACTTCTTAACCCAAAGGTCATATTCCTTCAGCCTGACTAAGATCTTTCACAGTTTACTCAGGTGGTTTTCATGCTAAGGTGGTTTTCATCATCTTTTCATATCACAAAGAGTTGCTTACTTACTTGTGGACAAACAGTTGCTGTTTCACATTATATAATTTTTATTTCTTAATTTAGTTGATTTTTTTTTCAATTTCATACCATTGTAAATGGGCTCTACTCATTGGATCATCCTGATTAACAAATAAAACAAGCATTAAATGCATAAACTAACTAACTAACTAACTAATTAACTGACTAACTATCTAACTTTAAAATATACACAAACATGTAAATCTGCTTTTTCTTTCTTTATTGAAGGATCAGTGGGCATTTCTTATTCACTCCATTGCAATTAAAAATATATTCATACCATGATTATGTTCCAAAAATCAGAAAAAAAGATAAACCTGTAAATTACTTCTGTAGTGTGAGACATGACTGTAATAGTGCTTTTAGAGGTATAGAACAATCATTACACATCCTCTAAGTGCTGTTATGGTTGGGCCTCACCCAAAGGATGTTGTTTACTTTCAAGTGCACCTGAATATCCTGTGTCATCAAGCAGTGGAAGTTTACAGACACCAGTCTGTAAGTAACTTATTTAAATAGGTTCATGGGTAGTTACCAGGCTAGCTGTCCTTGTGGGCCACTTTAAATCTTTATCTTTAGAGGTGAGAAGGTAAGAATCAAATCCTGTACATTGTCTCCGTGAGGTAAACACTTTAACCATTATTCCAACCTCAAACCCATTTATTAGAGAATTTGTCAATTCTAATTAAAATTAGAGCAGCATTGAAAAATTGCCTCTGACTTTTTTTCCGGCTATTTATAATTTAACTGGTTGTCTATGCAACAGCAGTCTCTAAGTGCTTTACTCTGTAAAACACTTTGGCTTTTTTTGTAACTGGTAGTGCATGGATGGCAAGATTCACCTGTAAAGCTTCGCCCTTGAGGCAGATTTCTTGGCATCCATTTCTGAAACACATAATAATATGGTCATGTCAGAGACCCAATATTTTTCAACCTTTGCATTCCTAGCTGTACCTTAGGCCAAAGAAATATACTTCAAATTATGAGCTTTATGAACTTTCAACTTACATTTTGATCTAATTCAGTATCCTTTATAACTTTGAGAATAATAATTTTTATTTTTTTGTTTGTTTTATTTTTGTTGAAAAGTTATTTTGCATCTATCAGCAGCAGCAAATTAATCTCAGCTGTGATTTTGTTTCAGTATACAGCTCAGCAAGCTCCTGCCTGGTGCCCTGCAGAATTCTACAAAAGCAGGGAGACAAAAGAGAGACTTTGGAGTGATTAAGTATCATTTGTCTGCATTTTCTTGCTGCCTTTAGCTAATTCTGCTTAAAACGCCGATTTTTAGAGTTTCTGTGATTTAAAAAGCTTGTTTCAGCAACATATTGTACTTATTTTACTGCCTGCACTTTAACAAAGTTGTTTTGTGTTTAAATTACCTGTTTAACTGTTGCAGGCTACTCACGCAAGTGTGATAGCCATGTATGTGCATTTAAAGTCTTTTTTGATTGCATCTGCTTTATTTACTGAAAAAAAAACAAATAAAATACTGTTTTCCCACCTTTCTAAGCTAGTATAGTCCAGTTTCAGGTTAGTGCTGAATTCAGGGCTGTGTTACAAGTTTCTGTGTTTGCCCATACCTTACTTGGATAGAAGGAAGTTTCTTTGTTCACCTGTAAGAGAGCGGAGCTGTGAGCAGCCTATCTGTCCCTGCAAGAGTGGTTTCACCCAGAAATTAGTAGTTTATTGGCCATTTTGGGCTAATTTATCTCTCTTTCATTTCCCTGCTATAAAACCCACATTTGCAAGGTTTTTGTGCTTGTATACAGCTCAGCAAGCTCCTTCCTGGTGCCCTGCAGAGTTGTACAGCAGTAGAGAGACAAAAGAGATTTTGGAGTGATTAAGTAACATTTGTCTACATTTTCTTGCTGCCTTTAGCTAATCCCGCCTAAAATGCCACTTTTTTAGAGTTTCTGTGATTTAAAAAGCTTGTTTCAGCTACATATTGTACTTCTTTTACTGCCTGCACTCTAACAAATTCATTTTTGTGTTTAAATTACCTGTTTAACTGTTGTAGGCTACACACTCAAGTGTGCTAGCCATTTCTGTGCATTTAAAGTGTTTTTTGATTGTATCTGCTTTATTTACTGAAAAAACAAACAAAACAAATACTTACTTTCCCACCTTTCTAAGCTAGTATAGTCCAGTCTTCAGGTTAGTGATGAATTCAGTGTTGTGTTACAAGTTTCTGTGTTTGCCCATACCTTACTTGGATAGAAGGACATTTCTCTGTGAGAGAGGGAGCTTTGAGCAGCCTATCTGTCCCAGGAGGGGTGGTTTCATCCCAGAAATTAGTAGTTTATTGGCCATTTTGGGATAATTACTATCTCTTTCATTTCCCTGCTATAAATCCCGCATTAGCGTGGTTTTGCGTGCCAGGCAGTGCCGGTTAGCCAGGGTGTAACTATTCCCCTCTCCACAAAGTCTACTCTTCAATTTTTCCCTTGGAACTAGACAAACTTTCAACTTAAGCACTTAAACCATTCACTTCTCTGCCTGGCACTTGCTCAAAACTCATAGCAAGCACTAATAAACCTTAGCACTAGACCACCCTATACTGTAGAGAAGGACAAGGCTCTCTATTCGACCTTACCAGCCAATCAGTAAAACAGCTCACTGTACCTATCCAGGCATGTCCAAAGGGCAGTTTCAGGTGTACTCTTAAGCCCAACTGGTGAATCTGGGCATTTTGAGGCAACTGCCTCATGTACACAGACAACCCTCTTCTCCTACCACCAAACACTAATACATGCAAGAGATGCAATTATACAGCCAAACTGGAGGCTAAGCTCTCTCAACCCAAGACTAGACCAGACAGTCAAGAGGAGAAGGGAATTACTTGCATCACACCACCAGTCTCACATAGACTTATGAAACCAGCACTGGCAAAAAACACACATAAATACACGAAAACATACTCGGAGGCTCTAAATAAAAATCTGCAAACCTCCAAAGCAGACATCCAAGCAACCTCCACCCCCAACACAAACCATGAAACACATACTTCACAAAACCAGTGTGCCATGCAATCACAGCCCTTAAGGCAAAATTACATACCCAACACACTAGTAATAGGTGACTCTATAGTCAGGCACACTGATGTCCCACTCACTAGGCTGAACAAGGAGAAGGTTACTGTTAGCTGCCTGTTGGGTGCCAGGATCTGCCACATAACACAAGCACTCAGGTCACTCCGGAACAAGTACAAATATGACTCTGTCATTGTCCATGTTGGTGTGAATGACCTGAACCGTACCTCCTTGGACTACATGAAAAGAGACATGGAAGAGCTATCTGATCACATAGCCCAGGCCAGTATGACCCTGACCCTGAGTAGCATCATGCCCTCACTAAGAATGATACCACAGTATAAAGAAAAAATTATTAAGTGCAACAATTGGCCAAGCTTCTGGTGTCATTCAAAGGGGATCCAGTGTCTGTCAGCCTGGGATGACATGCTTGACAAGCCAGGCTGCTACGCTAGAGACAACTTGCACCTGTTACCCTTAGGCTTTTGAATACTGGCCAAGGCTCTTGCCACCCCCTAGTGCCTTTTTTAGGCAAGGCTCAAAAGACAAACCCACCACCATAAATAGCACAAGTAACAAAAAACTGAGGGAAATGCTACTCAATGCGAGGAGTCTAAACCTCAAAATGCACACACTCGAGGCACTCCTCAGTATGTAGAAAACTGATATATATGCATTAACAGAAACCTGGTTTAAGGCTCCAGAGAGCACCCCAGCAGTACCAGGTTACAACTCATACCATACATTTCGGCCACAAAACCAGGACCTAAATACAAAAGGTGGGGGTGTATCCATAGTCATCAAGGATACCCACACCTCCAGGTTCGTGGCACAGCACGATGATTCACAGATCATCCACGTGCAACTAACAATGGGCAGAACTGCAGGTCAAATTGTAGCTTGCTACAGATCACCCACCATATCCCAGGACCCCCAGTCCGCATTTCTGGAAACACTGGGAAACATAAAGGTCCTACCAAACACCCTGATATTGGGTGATTTCAATTACCCAGACATTAACTGGGAGAACTACTCAAGTACTAACTCCCTTCCCCAACATTTCCTAGAATTTATAAACTCAAATGCCCTGGATCAGCTGGTCAACACCCTCACCAGAGGTGACAACAAACTGGACCTGGTCATCACCAACATGGGTGACCGGTGTTCCACACCAGAGGTCAACCCCTCACTGGTTAGATCTGACCATAAACTAATCACTCTGGATATCCACATTCTGCTCCCACCCCCAGTCAAAGAAACCACCGTGAAAAACTTTTCAAAAGCAAACTACATGTTACTTAAGACCGAGGTTGAAAGTTTCAAACCCCCCATGCTAAAGGATAACGCTGCCCAAGCTGCAAAATCCTTTACTAATGCACTCTACGGTCACCTACAAGAATGCATGGATCTTGCTATCCCAAGCAAAACCAAGACTCACTCCTCCAAGAAAATGAAAGTAGTCTGGTGGACCCCTGCTATAAACAAGCTATACAATAGAAGGAGGAAATGAGTACAGAAAACAGTAAAATCCCAAGAGGGGAAGACATCCCTGATCAGTATCAGCAAGAAACTATGATCCCTCATAAAATCATCCATGGCTAGCTTCGAAAGAAAAATTGCCAAGGACTCCAAAGATAACCACAAGGCATTCTTTAGCTATGTCAAGAATCTAAGTGGCAATTCTCAGATCTGCTCGAAGTTAGTGCAGAATGGCACAAAATACACTGAACCAACTGCTATTGACAACATCCTGGCAGACAGGTTCAGTGCAAACTTCACCCCCCTCTCACCCCCAAAAGGGCCCATAACCATACCAGAAAAATGTAGTGCCCCGGAAATCACAGACACGCAGGTTAAAACAGCTAAGACTAAGTTCACAGACAACTGCAAACTAGGGGCTATAATTGACTCTCCGGCTGACACAGACATCCTCCAAAAGGGTCTCACTGAGACAGATACCTGGTGTCAAAATCATGGCCTTAAGCTAAATACCAAAAAGTGCATAGTCATCCTCTTTGTAAAAAACATAGTACCCACAAACTACCACATAGATGGTAGCCCCCTAAATATGGAAGACGTAATAAGAGATCTGGGGACCCAAGTAGATAGTAATCTCTCCTTTGATAATTATATTTGAAAAGTGGTTAGAAAATCCTTTTATGTGGCCGACCTAATCACAAAAGGGTTTGCATCCAGATCAAAAAAGGGTCATTGTGCCCCTCTACTCATCACTCATCAGACCCATCATAGAGTACAACACCCCATTTGGGATGCACCTTACAAGACACCTGCAACAGCTGGAAAGACCACAGAAGTACCGCACCAAGAGGATCACTGGCCTCAAACAGATGCCCTATGCAGCTCAACTGAAGAAATTCTAGCTGTACTCAGTTGCATACCGCCTACTCAGAGGTGATCTCTGCCTGACATACAAGGCCATGTCCAACCCAGATTTGATGGACATGCTCCACCTAAAGAAAACCATATCCCCTCGAGCCACATGCTCTAGGGATCTAAACCTCACCACAACAATAAATTGGACATACTGGAGGGATAGATTCCTGTCCAAGAGACTTCCCATGCTCTGGAACAAGATTCCAATCTACATTAGGCAGAGCTCCTCAATAACACTCTTCAAGAGAAACCTTGATGAGTGGATGGGAAACAGAAAGTTTACCCCGGGGATCACTTCAGTAGCTCTGCTGGACAGAGACACAGGGAACTAATTTAAGGGGGTGGTGAAAGCCAACACATTCTGGCTAGGCTTATAAATTCCTTTGGGTAGATAGCCTAGTACCTACCTATGAACATATGAACCTATGCAACTTTATGGTGGCATAAATAATGTTTTGCTGGAATATCACTTAATTCAGTTACCTGGGTCCCCTTTCTGTTAAATAGAACTTGCCCTTACCTGTCTAGCCCATATAAGTCTAATATATGTGTTTTACTGTTATAAGTCACTGGTATGTTAGTTAATCTAAATTAATCTAGGAAAACAAACCAATAGCAGGCAGTAGACTTGAATACAATTATATAATGTTTACTAATTCCTGATATCTACTCTGAACATCCTAAAAGGGATGCAAAAAAGAAACACTTGACTTCACAAAGTTTAATTATGCGTTAATTAACTACAATACCAATCAGAATAATGAGAGAAAAAAATTCAGTCACAATTTAAAATTCCATCAGATATTCTAAGTTAGCATTAATAAACAAACCTAATCACTTTAAAGTTTGTAAGGTTAATGACCTTAATGAATTGTCACTCCTATTTGAGCACACTCATGTTTTTTTTTTTAATTTTGAATTTGTAACTTCACCATGCATGCTGTTTGACTTATATACTTTCTCACACTTGGACGAAATCAAAAAACAAAATCCATAAGCCCTCTAGTGATGGCTCTCATGAAATACTGTCTGAACCTGAGTTAGTTTTACTGGTTAGAACATATTGTGCAAAAGGGATAGCTGAACTTTTATATGGAAATGTTGAAGAAGTTGGCTGTAAAGTCAGTTTTTGTTGTGATAGTTCAGTGTGCCAGACTTCAACATTGTGGAGAAGTGGAATGCCATTAGGTGACAGTACCCTTTAAGTACATTTGCATGCTGCCTGCTTGAAGATGTGTGTTTCTTATTTGTGATGAATTTCAGAATTTCAAGTAAAAGTACATGGATTTTATATGTGAGTGAAGTGATTCCCAAATTTTGGGAGCTAAAACAGAGAAGGGAGTGGCATTGTATTTTACTTTAGTTTGTGGAATTTGAGAGTTAGAAACAGCTTTGTATAGGAGTTTAAGTTATATGGAGTGCTCCCCTCAAGCAGTCTCATGCAAAGAAGGGGAAGCAGTCCAGATTAATGAGTTTAAGGATCAGGGATGTCGTAAGGAGCGTTGTTCTATAGGTGATATGTAATCAGTTTGTCATAATGTAGCAATGATGCTCTCTCTTTGCTGGAAGGGTTATAAACTTACTATACATGTATTATTAGATGTAATATGTAGTAGAAAAATACTATTTTATGTTGCTGAAAAAATGCTTGATTATCCATGTTTCAGTTGGGGAAGAAGGACTCCTTTTTGTATGGGTGTTCTTCCCTCTGAGGACAGAAAGTATGAGGTATTTGTAGTCCAGAAAAGTATATTATTGATTTTGGACTTGGCAATTTGGACATGGTAGTGAAAGTTGAATGAGGGCTATAGCCATATGTTTAGGCATCTATATATCTGACCAGTTTCCATATGTTTGTCATTGCTATGGACAATGTTCCATTTTGTGTGAGCTTGGCTAGCTAATGGGGTATACCAGATTTTTTTTTTTTTTTTTTTTGTGAGCTAAGTATGAGATCATGACGAAAAATTCAGTCAGTGAGTATGTTGAGATCATGCTGTAGTTTGGATTTTATGTTTGCTGGTGTGTTGTCTGATCCTCAAATGACCATGCCATCTACAAAAAGAATAATTAGAAGGAGGGTGAGATCTGAGAAGCAATTTGTTTATAAACAAGGAAAACATAGTGGGGGGGGGGGGGTAAAAGAAATTCCTAAGGAACTCTTTTGGTTAGAGAAGCAGTGGGTGAAGAGGTTGTTCATATGTGAACTTTTGAAATGTCATTCAAAAGGAAGTATTTAAATCATTCTGACACCTGGGTACTTATCCCTACCCTAATGAGCAAGTTTAGCAGTAAAAGTATAATCCATTAGCTCAAAAGCTTCTGTAAATACACTAAAATGGTCTTTGTTCATGTTTTGCACTATAGTGTTTGTTTATAAATAAAGGGTGGTTAATGTACTGCTGCCAGACCATAATCCATGTTAATGAGGGGAGAAAGTCCTATAAATTTGATTGTGTTTTATAATTTGGTTGTAGACTCATTTTCAGATAGTTTGCATAGTATAAGTAAAATCACATAGTTTTAAAGTCTGTCATCCGTGAAATTAGGAAGTTTAGGGAGATTTACTATAGTTATTTTCTATTGGTTGGGCATGTTTTTGGTGAGACATAGGTTGCACTGGTGTTTTAAGGGGAGGAATAGGTAACCTTTGTGTAGTATGAACCAAGGAAAGAGACATTGGCTTTAGTTGGGGTGTCTACAGGGATTTTATCAAACAAATAGGCTGAATGTTTTTATCAGATTATTTCAGAGAAGAAGGGCAGTGAGTCTATTGAGATGCTACTTTTTCAGATGAAAGAATTTTATCCATTATGGGTGGTGAAGAGGCATGGTTAAGAATTCTCAACTAACATCAAATGCACTGACCACCATTTGAAAGTGCTTTAACAGGTAGCACACACACCTTTGGTGCTTGAAGATCAAAGGACTGGGGCATCTGTTCCTCTACCACATATTTGTATTCATTTGTCATTGTTGACATTGCAGTGCACTATGTGGGTGGTGGTGGTGGGGTGGCTGCACTGAATGTGCCATCCTTCGCATGAGATTTTAAACTGAATCTGCATCTCCCTGAGAAAGTCATAGCTCATGTGGATATAAAATATCCCAGTATGTTAATTGAAAGGGGTAGTTTTATTTATAAAACCATCAAAAACATCTACACATTATTGCATAACTATTTACACATCCTTTATTGTTACAGTCCTACACACATTTTACATATACATATACTTATAAATATATTAAATTACTTTTTATTTCAACCTCCCTATCCTCCATGATTATAAACACATTTTACTTAATATCAAAATGATAATTCCACAACTTATTATATAATTATTCACATCTACAAGATCATAAAATGTACAATGCTCAACAAAATCTTAACCATCTCATTTATAATTCTTTTAACATATTTTACATGCCCCTGTATATCAGCCTATACATATTTATGCATTTAAAATTTTTATATTTGTATGCTAATGCAAATTTCTTTTGAAACGTCATCACCTTTTCACATTATGTCAAGATGTGGTTTAAACTTGTTCCACTTTACGTAAAAAACACATTCACTCAGCTGTTTATATTTCATCTGCCATTTTTTACTGGAAGTTTCTCTAACGTCATAGTTCCAACATCAGTTCTTGATTTTTTTATGTTCCTTTAAATGCTATATTCTTTATAGTTCTTATCCTTCCCTTCTCCACCGACTACCATGGTTTTGTATAACTTTCTCTCGTTGCTTTTCATACTATTCCTTTCATGTCGTATTATCTTTACAGATGTCTGCCTTTCACATCCTCATTTTATTTCTATATTCCTTTATGCCATTACTTATTTATTTGATTATTTTTGCTTTTATTTTCCTTTTCCTTTTTGTATTCTTTCACAATTTTCTCTATAGTCTTCATAAACTTTCTCTTACAATATCCTTATCTTCTTTACCTTTTTTTTCTAAAAAACAGTGTACATTTAATGAAGCTTAATAAATTGCGGGGTTAATTAACTCCAATCCAGCCTCATCCCTGTTTCAATACCATTCTTTTATTATATTTAACCTGGAACCCCAAATTCATCCTCAAACTGAGTCCATTAATACTTTTTCTTTCAATAATGGAAACACACAATCTCTTCGCAAATGTTCCTTAATATAATTGAATAAATCTCAAAAAAGTTTTAACTTGTAAGACATATGAAATGCTTTCTATATTACATTAATATTTTTACATATTCTAATAAATCACTATACTCATTTGCTGAAATTTAATACTAAAATTATTATTTTTTTTTCTAATAAAATATATTCCTTCTAGACGATTGTCGCTGTTGTTGTAATACCCCCAACCCCATGTGTAAAAATGGGAACAAGGGGTTGTGGATGGATGAATGTATTCAAATCACATCTCCAAAGCATTTCATTTTTTTTTGCTTACTTAGCCTTAACTTTGCTTTCTTGAATTTCACCTGTAGTTGTTCAACTACTTATTTCAGCCAAACTCTATTTGCCGCTATAACTGATAAATCATCTGTGTAAGAGACAAAGAGCATGAAATATTCTGTAATATATTCCATCAAGTCTTTAAGCACATTCATCCAAAGCAGTCTTCATCACTAAACCAAACAACTCTCCACTGAAAAGGCATTCCTTTTAACCCCTTTCTATACCTGTATCCTCCTCCTTATCCACCCATTCACTATCACTCTGTTTTGTGTATTATAATATACAAGTCTAACCATATTTCTTATATTTTATTTAAATTATAACTCTGTAATACTTTGTACGTCCTTTTATGAATCACATTATCAAAAGGTTTTCAGCATTACAGAACATGACCTTTCCTGTCCCCTTTCTTACAGTGTTATCAATTCAAGCACTCCTATATTATACAAATCTCTCACTAGCAAAACCCCCCAGGAGTGCCCACTTCCCTGCTAAGCCCACTACTTTTCTGTCTCATACCAACTCATAATTCTTTCTAGCATGTCGAAGGGTCAGATGCTGGCATCCTCTCCTGCCCAGTTGGTGAATCTGGGAATTCTGAGACAATGTTACAATTGCCTCATGTACACGAACAACCCTCTCCTCCTCCCACATAACACTAACACTTGTGAGAGATGCAGCTATTTAGCCAGACTGGAGGCTGAGCTCTCTCAACTCAGGACTGGCAAGACCAGGCAGGAGGAGAAGGCAACTACACACACCACAATACCAGTCTCACATAACTCAACCACACCACTAAATCAAACACATAAACACACTAAGACATACTCGGAGGCTCTGAGTAAAAATTTACCTAAACAGCAGAGGCCTCCAAAGCAGACACCCAAGCAACTGCAAACTCAATACACCACACAAACAACACATAAACAACAAAATCAGTGTGCAAAGCAGTCACTGCCCTTAAGGCCAAATACAACACCGAACATACTTGTCATAGGTGACTCCATAGTCAGACACACTGACGTCCCGCTCACCAGACTGAGTAAGGAGAAGGTCACAGTAAGCTGCCTGTCGGGCGCTAGAATCCGCCACATAACACAAGCACTCAGGTCTCTCAACAGCAGGTACAAGTATGACTCAGTCATTGTCCACGCTGGTGTCAACGACCTGAGACGTACCTCCTTGGACTACATGAAAAGAGACATTGAGGAGCTCTCTGATTATGTAGCCCAGGCAGGTATGACCCTGACCTTGAGCAGTATCCTACCTTCACCTAGAATGATGCCACAATACAGTGATAAGATGATCAGCTTTAATAATTGGCTTAAATTCTGGTGTCATTCAAAGGGGATCCAATGTCTGTCTGCCTGGGATGACATGCTGGACAAGCCACGCTGCTTCGCAAGGGATGGCTTACACCTGTCACCCCTAGGCTTCCGGATATTGGCAAAGGCTCTTGCCACCCCCATAGTGCCTTTTTTAGGCAAGGCTCAAATTCTAAACCTACCACCCTAGAACACAAAAAAGTAAAAAAACTAAGGGTAATGCTGCTCAATGCCAGAAGTCTCAATCTCAAGATGCACGCACTCGAGACCCTTCTCAGTATGGAGAACATCGATGTCTGTGCTGTGACAGAAACCTGGTTCAAGACTCCTGAGAGCACCCCAGCACTATCAGGTTTCACCTCATATCATGCGTTCTGGCCCCAAAATCCGGACAACACCAAGAAAGGAGGGGGGGTGTCCATATTCATAAAGGACACCCACACCTCAAGGTTGGTGGCAATGCGCGATGCATCGGAGACCATCCAGGTGCAATTAACCATAGGCAAGACTGCTCTGCAATTTGTAACATGTTACAGGCCACCCTCTCAAACTCAGGAACCTCACATGGCCTTCCTGAAAACATTGGAGGGGATAAATGTATCTCCAAACACCATCATACTAGGTGACTTCAACTACCCTAATATAGACTGGGAACACTACTCAAGCCCAAACACTCTAGCCCAAAGGTTCCTGGAGTTCATAAACTTAAATGCCATGGAACAACTAGTCACCATCCCCACAAGAGGAGAAAACATACTTGATCTCATCATCACGAACATGGGATCACAATGTTCAACACCGGAAGTATACCCCTCACTGGTGAGATCAGATCATAAACTAATCTCGCTGGAGGTCCTCATCCCGCCCCCACCTGAAATAAAAAATACCACAGTGAAAAACTTCTCAAAAGCCGACTTCACACTTCTAAAAACTAGTGTGGTCTCATTTAAGGCCCCTGAGCCAGTGGTAAACATTACTCAAACCACTGAATCACTTACAAATGCCTTCTACCAGCACCTACAGGACTGCATGGATCAGGCAATCCCAAACAAAACTAAGACTCTTTGTACCAAAGGCAAGCATCCAGTTTGGTGGACCCCAGCCATAAACAAGCTCTACAACAAAAGGAGGAAGCTACTACAAGATAGAGCAAAATTCTTGAAAGGTAAGACACCTTTGATCATTATAAGTAAAAAACTAAGAGCTCTCATAAAATCATCCAAGGCAAATTTTGAGAGAAAAATCGCCAAGGACTCAAAAGACAATCATAAGTCCTTCTTTAGCTATGTTAGAAACCTAGGAGGAAACTCCCAGATATGCTCTGAATTAGTTCAAAATGATGTGAAGATTACTGAACCTACACACATTGCCAACATACTGGCTGACAGGTTCAGTGCAACCCCCCCTCCCCCCAAAAGGAGAGATATCTCTACCAGAGGATTGTAGCCCCCCAAACATCTCCAACGCCCAGGTGAGAACTGCTCTCTCCAAGGCAAAAAACACAGCATCCACGGGACCGGATGGTGTCCCCGGCTGTGTGCTCCACAAACTCAATGAGGAATTAAACCCGCAGTTAGGACAGCTGTTTAATCTTAGCCTCACCTCAGGATACGTACCTAAGGAGTGGCGCACGGCGACTGTGGTCCCACTTCACAAGGGCGGTGCCTCCACCGACCCTGGAAATTACCGTCCCATTAGCTTGACAAGCCTTATCTGCAAAGCCATGGAGAGGATCATAATGGAACTCATAAATAAAGACATAGGGAACTTGCAGACTTTGGATCCAACCCAGTTTGGCTTTGTCAAAGGCAGATCATGCCTTTTAAACTTGGTTGACTTTTGAGACAGTCACCAAGGCCATTGATGAGGGAAAGGCAGTCCATACAGCCTACCTCGACCTGGCAAAGGCCTTCGACACAATACCCCACTCAGGTATCATCGAAAAACTCATCAGCTTGAATGTAAACCCATACATCACAAGATGGGTTGCAAACTGGCTAAGTGACAGAACCCACAGGGTCAGAGTTGCTGGAGCCATGTCAGACTCAAAGCCTGTCACAAGTGGTGTCCCACAGGGCTCAGTCCTGGGTCCACTCTTGTTCGGCATCTACTTTTCTGAAGTACAAGCAAACACAGGAGGGTTATGGCTGACAAAGTTTGCAGATGACTGCAAACTGGGCGCCATAGTCGAAAACACATCTGACACAGATATCCTTCAGAAGGGCCTCACAGAAATGGATAACTGGTTCCAGAGCCATGGCCTAAAGTTAAACGCCAAGAAATGCATAGTCATACCCTTCGGGAAAAACAAGGTTACCCCTAGCTACCATATAGGTGGCAATCCACTGAGCACAGAAGAAGTCATCAGGGATCTGGGGACCCAGGTTGACAGTAGCTTTTCGTTTGACACTCATGTTGCTAAAGTAGTTAGGAAAGCCTTCTACATTGCCCACCTGATCATGAAGGGATTCACATCTAGATCAAGGGAGGTCATCGTCGCCCTGTACTCATCACTCATTAGACCTATGATTGAGTACAATGCCCCATTCGGAATGTATCTGACCCGACACCTGCAGCAGCTGGAAAGGCCCCAAAAGTTCCTCACCAAAAGGATAAAGGGTCTCAAAAATATGTCTTATGCTGCCCGACTGAAAGAACTCCAGCTCTATTCAGTCTCATACCACTTGCTCAGAGGTGACCTGTGCCTGACATATAAGGCCATGTCAAACCCAGATTTGATGAATATGCTTCACCTCAAAAATCTAGATCCCTCAGAACCACAAGGGCGGAGACTTAAACCTTGACACGGTTATTAATAGAACGTGCGGAGGGACAGATTCATCACCCAGAGACTCCCTATGCTGTGGAACAAAATCCCGGTACATGTGAGGCAGAGCACCTCGCTGGCCTTGTTCAAGAGGAATCTTGACCAATGGATGGGAGATCGCAGATATACCCCAGGGATTACTTCAGTGTCACTGCTTGACAGAGGCACAGCAAAATAATAGGCATAGTTTTATTCAAACTAAAGAGGTGGCGAAAGCCACATAACTATGGGCTAGGCTTATAAATGCCCTTGGGCAGATAGCCTAGTATGAACCTATGAACCTATGAACCTATGAACTTCTCTTATCAACAACATTCCCCTCACCTATCACTCAGTACGCAGCTGTATTCAGTAACCTACCCATCACCTAATCCAACCTTTCCTTTACAAAATTCATAAATATTTTGTAATTTGTATCATTGAATATAATTGGCCTCCAGTTTTTTTTTTCATATTCATACCTTCCCCTTTTTAAAACATGCATTTCAATAAATTTCACCACACTTTCATACACAAGTTCATCCTTTGCCCCTTTATCTATCCACTCATTCAAGGTATTTAGAAATATAATCTTCACTTTCATCCATTTTTTTATAAAAATCATAACCCAACCCATCTAGCTCAAATGAACTATTTTTCTTAAAATGTTACCTTACTCTTCCTATTCACTTTCTTTCAATAACCACTATTTTCTCCCATGTCGGCTGCTTCACTCTCTACTTTCTCCCATCTTCCCCTTATACATATCTCTCATATATTCTTCCACAGTTCTCACACATTATCCTGACATTCCACAAGCTCTCCTGTTCTACTTATCAACTTATCCATTTTATTTCCTCATTTTAGCACATTTACTAAAAAAGGTGTTACATCCTCTGTTTTACCTTTTAATACATTTTAATCTATTAACTCCTTAATTCTGTTGTCATTTTGTTATAATTTTCTTGCCCTGAAAGACTGTTTATCTTCTTCTTTCTTTGTTGCCTTCTTGTGTGAAACATTTTTTTTTTATTTTTCACACTTTTTTCTTCTCATCTCAAATTTCCTTCTACATATCTCAGGATCCTGTTACTTCATTTTGTAAAATATTCGTAAATATGTCCGAGTGCTATAAAATGGTCCCGTTGACCTATGCCCATAACTGCTTTTCTTTCTTCGTCTCATTACACTTCAACTGGTTTCCAATCAGCCTTTTAATTCTGTTCCTTTTCTTACTCTTCAGCTTTCTTCTCCTGTCGCTGCCCAAATCATTACATTATCATAAAGTTGCATCTTATCTCCAGAGATCTCTTGACTTCAACCAGTAATACATTTCTGTTCTAACTCAACTGCTTTTATAGTATTTAAATATTGCGTAATATTTCCTTTTTTCTTTCTTAAATTGCAATTTAAATCTCCTATTAGTACAGTGCTCAAGTTTACCATTAAAGAGTGCTATGTTTATTCAAGAAAGTCCTCATTTTCTCTCATTCCTGAGTTTACATATCCCTCTTTTATTCTAATTGCCTTTTTACCCATTTTAAATCATATATTAATATTTTCACTGGGGCCTGCTTTACTACAGCTAATACTTTCACATTTTTGTATCAAAATAACATTCTACAAGAAGTATCTTTACTAAAACTATTTGTCTGGCAGTTAGAACAGAGCACTAAATCTCTGACTTGCTAGTGAACTGCTTTCTGTGCCAGGGGACTGGGTTTGAATCTTTCTACCTTCATCTGCCTACTGCACAACCTTGAGCAAGTTACTTAACCAGATAGCACACTGTGGTAATTTTGAATTTGATTTAGGTTTTTTAATGGACTCCTGAACTACATGCCTAGTAACAATCTATGTTTATTTAGGGGGTTGGGGTTGGTATAATGATTGAGGTGTTTATCTCACAGACACAAAGTACAGGGTCTGAGTCTCAGCTTGGGGTGCAAGGTCATGTTTATAAAGTCCCATACAATTGTTAGCCTAGTAATCACCTAAAAAAACACAAAATTATTTCATTTTTTCACAAGCGCTGTAACTAGTCTTTTTGCTTTTGCTTTAGTGACGTAATGTTAATTGGACATATAATACCTGCTTTTACGGTTTTTTTTTTTTTTTTTCAAAAATCATGCACAGTATGCTTTCTTACCTCATTATTATGCTATAAACATTTAATGATGCTTTGAGCAAATCATCCCTTCCCTTTTTTCTTTTGACTCATACCTATATACTTTCCATTTACCACCATGTTCCATATAGTATCCTTTTTCCAACTTTCTTCTACTGAATTACCGTCCTGACTACTCTAAACTTCATTAGTATTTGTCATAGTTACAATATATTACTGTTCCTCATTCCCTCTGCTACCGCTGTTTGTTAATTGCATTCCTCAGCATCTTATACTATTTCCAGTAACTTCTCCCATTTTTCAGTGTTTTTTTCTTCAATAATAGCTCTTCCTGCAGTGATACATTGCCCTTGTTCAATGTTAGCACTTCCCCCCTACTCTGTATGTTCTTGTTATTTTTGCCTAGTACAATCAAACTAAAATTTACCTTCAGTGTTACATTTTCCACCAAAACAGTTTGCCATTCTTTTTTCTGTTTCCTACTCCATTACTGAATGCACATTTCTTTATCACAATCCTAAATTAAATTTGAGCCTGCACCTCAAAATGCATGTTTAGGATTATAATCAATAGTTCATAAGCCCTGTTTCCTTACAAGCAATAATAACTGTAAATTGTAAATGTACTGCTTTCCTATCTTTTACACACAATGTCATCAATATCTTTCAAGTCCCATTCCTCACAAAATGGCCATCATACATTTTTTAAATAAAACATATTTTGACAATCTGAAAATATTCCTTCAGTTCATACACTTCAGTATCAGTTATGAAAAACTGCGCAGTCATTTTTTTAAGTCAAGTTCATTCCTATAATAACATAATGCAATTACAGCCAAAAAGGAGTTTTGTCAGAAAATAACAGAAACCATTCCACCAATCCTGAAGTTTCAAATATTATTTCACAAAACAGCTCTTTTCCCACATGAATAAGAGCCCTAATATCCTTTACAGTAAACTCTAATGGGGTGACAATATTGACCCAAATTTAATACTATTCATTGGCTGGCCATCTTTCTTTTTTATTTTTGAGTCTTTCCTACCTAATTCAGTCTTTCCCAGCATTAAATTAACACCAGCTACTTGCACATGTGATAATATTCTCACTGTCAGTCTCTTCTCAGCACTCTTCCCTATGCTTTTGACTCACCAGCATGCTTCCTTCTTCCCCTGCTCAATTCTTTTTTCCCCTAGCAACCTCTGAAAACAAATTTACCCTTTCAAATTCTTGGTATCCAACAACATGTTATTCAATGATTTAATTCTATTAAAGTGCAGAACTTTTTCCCTTATCGTCCTTCTTTGCAATTTAATTAGTTCATAATGACTGTGCAAAATTGGTTCAATTTTATACTGTCCCAGTCATTTTTTTTAGTTGTAACAATACCCATTTGTTAACCAGGAAGCCCCACTTCACACAAAGTCTTTTTTCAGGGGTAACCAGGGAGTAATGTCTGGTTAAATGACTTGCTCAAGGTCATAGAGTATGCAAATGAGGGTTAAGGGAATCATACCTTCTATCTTAGGAATTATAGCTTACAGCCTTAATCCTCTATAGCAACTGCCAGACACCCACCTTCCCATTTCCCAAAGTCTCTCCACTATTCAGTCTCCTTATTTTGGGACTTGCTAGAGAGTCCTGACATTTCATATAGTTACCATTTCACACACATCAGTTTCTTCTGTTCGAAATTATAAATGCACTTTTTATTTAATCTTGTTCTATGACCAGAAACTATATATCCATCCCACTTTGAAAATGTCCATTTTTTCACACTGTAAAACAATTTTCTCAGTCATAAATTAGTTTCAGAAGTGACATAGGTTCATAGGATCATAGATGTGTACCAGGTTAATGGCCCTGGAGCCTTATAAAACTAACCCATAGAAGTGCCCTGGAATTGTGCCATCCAACGTTAATTCACAGTGCCTGTATCAAGTAGAGCCACTGAGTGATCCCCAAAGTGAACTTTCTATTTCCCATCCACTCATCAAGAGGGCCAACGAGGTGCCCTACTTGACATGTATGGGGAGTCTATTCCAGAGCATAAGCAGTCTCTGGGTTATGAACCTGTCCCTCCAGCATGTTCTGTTGATTGTGGTAATGAGGTTAAGGACTCTGGAGTTTGTGGTGTGGATGGATTGGTATTTCTTTAGATGTAGCATTTCTAACAGAGCTGTGTCAGACATGGCTTTGTAAGTCAAGCAGAGATCACCTCTTAGTAGGCGATATGAGACGGAATAGTTGGAGTTTTTTGAGTCTGTCCATGTAGGACATGTGTTTAAGGTCTAGGATCCTCTTTGTGATGTACTTTTGTGGTTTCTCCAGCTGTTGCAGGTGCCAAATGGGGCACTATACTTGATGATTGGTCTAATGAGGGAAGAATAGAGAGATGATGACCTCTTTCTTCCTGGATGCAAAACTCTTGGTAATGAGATGTACCACACAGAAGAACTTTCTGACCACAGTGGCAATGCGGTGGTTGAAGGAGAGGTTGCTGTCAACCTGTGTTTTCAGATCTCTTATAATGCCTTCAGTGTTCAGTGGGCTCCCATCGATGTGGTAATTCATGTAAACTGAGTTTTTTCCAAAGGGGATGATGACACATTTTTTGGCATTAAGCTTAAGGCCATGTTTTCGACACCAGTCTCAGTGAGGCCTTTCTGTAGGATGTCTGCATCACTTGGGGAGTTGATAATGGCTCTCAGCTTGCAGTCATCTGCAAACTTGGTCAGCCAGAGTCCCTCCGTATTGGCCTGGACTTCTGAGAAGTAGATGGCAAACAGGAGAGGACCCAGGACTGATGCTTGTGGGACTCCACTCATGACTGGTCTGTGGTCTGACTTGGAGTCCGCTACTTTCACACTGTGGGTTCTATCTGTGAGCCAGTTTGCAACCCACCTAATGATATAGGGGTTGATGCATAAATTGGTGAGTTTATCAATAATTCCTGAGTGAGGACTGGTGTAAAAGGCCTTGGCCAAATCGAGGAAGGCTTTATAAACTGCCTTAGCATCATCCACAGCTCTGATGACTGCCTCAAAGAAGTCAGCCTGGTTGAGTAGGCATGATCTTCCCTTCACAAAACCAAATTGCGTGGGATCCAGAGTTTGGAGATTATCTATATCCCTGTTAATTAGGTCCATGATGATGCGCTCCATAGCCTTACATATCAGACTCATCAGGCTAATGGGGCGATAATTCCCAGGGCCTGTGGTCATTTCCCCTTTACGGAGAGTGATGACAGTAGCAGTGCACCATTCAGTAGGAAGAAAGCCTGAGGTGAGGCTGTGACTGAACAGGGCACACAGATGTGGTGCCAATTCACTTTGTAGTTCATGTAGAACACAGCCAGGGATATTGTTGGATCCCATGGAAGCTGTATTCTTGGCCTTGGACAATGCAACTTCAATCTATGTTGCAGTAATGCTGGGTGTCTGGCATTCTTCCGGTATTGTGATTGGTCCTTTGGGATGGTGGAGAGGGGTAAAGTTGGAACTGAATATGTAAGCTAGTATGTTGGCAATATCTGTTGGCTCAGTATAGGAGGTACCACTGTGCAGTAACTCAGAGCAAATCTGGGTATTGCCATGGAGATTCTTGATATAACTATAGAAGGCTTTGTGGTTGTTTTTAGAGTCGCTGAAATTCTGCCTTCATAGATGGCTTTAGAGGATTTGATGAGGGATCTCAACTTTTTGTTGAGGCTAATAAGGGACTTTTTCCTGTCTTGGGACTTCACCTGTTTTTTGCAACAGGTTCTTCTTTTTGATGTAGAGTTTATTAATGGCAGGGGGCCACCAGATTGGCTTCCTTTTTTGGAGGAGAGTGTCTTGGTTGTGCTGGGTATGGCTAGTTCCATGCATTTATGTACATGTTCGTGCACTGCATTGGTGTATGACTTGGTGATCATGCATCTATTTTCCATTGGCATGGGTGTCATTAAGTTAGCCACCTCTGGTTTTATGAGCTCAAAGTCAGCTTTGGAGAAGTTTTTCATGGTGGTTACTTTTGCGGGGGGTGTGGGTGAGATGTGGATTTCCATGGAGATTACTTTGTGGTTGGATCTTACCAGGGAAGAATTGACTATTGGTGTAGTGTAACAGTCACCTCTGTTAGTAATAACCAGGTGAGGGATGTTGCTTCCTCTAGTGGGGGTAAGAATGAGCTGGTCCAAGGCATTGGAATTGATGTATTCCAGGAAGCTTTTGGCCAGTGTATTGGTGCATGAATAGTTTTCCCAGTTGATGCAGGGGTAGTTGAAGTCGCTTAGTATGACAATGTTTGGCTGGACCCTAATAGATTCCAGGGTGCTTAGGAATGTGTATTGAGATTCCTGGGACATGGTCAGGGACTTATAGCAGTGTACGACCTGAATCGCTATCTTACCCAATGTTAGTTGTACCTGAAGTATCTCAGATGCATTATGCTGGGCTACTAGTCTGGAGGTGTGCATATCCTTTATAAATATGGAGACACCTCTGCCTTTGGAGCTTCAGTCCATGTTCTGAGGCTGAAAGGTGTGAAATGAATTATAGCCTGGTAGCACAGGGGTGCTTTCTGCTGCTTTAAACCAGGTCTCTGTTACAGCACAGATGTCAATTTTCTCCATTTTGAGGAGTGCTTCGAGCAAGTGCATCTTGAGACTTAAACTTCTAGCATTGAGCAGCATGACCCTCAGATTGCATTTATTTATAGCTGTTACAGTGGTAATTTGGTCTTTGGAACACCACCTAAAAAAAGCACTATAGGGGTGGCATTAGCCTTAGTCAGTATCCGGAGACCCAGGGGTGACAGATGCAGGCCATCTCTAGCAAAGCATCGAGGTCTTTCAATCATGTCATCCCAAGCAGATGGATACTGGATCCCCTTAGAATGACACCAGAAACATAGCCAGTTGTTGAAGTCAATCATTTTCTGCAGTATCATTCTGGGCAATGGTAGGATGCTACTCAGGGCTAGGGTCATACCTGTCTGGGCCACATAATCTGAGAACTCCTCTATGTCTCTTTTCATGTTGTCCAGGGAGGTGTATCTCAGGTCATTCACACTCACATGGACAGTGACAGAGTCATATTTGTACTTGTTGTGGAGTGTCCTGAATGTGTGTATTATGTGTTGGATTCTGGCACCTGATAGACAGACGACTGTTACCTTCTTCTTATTCGACCTAGTGAGTGGGACTTCAGTGTGCCTCACTATTGAGTCACCTATGATTAGTGTATTGGGCAAGCTGTTTTGCCTTAGGGGCTTAGGATGAGGGGCACATTGTGTAGGTGAGCTATCTGTCTTGTGGTTTGTGCTGTGTTATGGTGGTCGAGTGTGCTTTTGCTTTGGAGGTCTCTGCAGTTTGGGTAGATTTTTATTGAGAGCCTCCGTGAAGGTGGGTCTGTGGTTTGTGTTTTTTTGTGAGAGCTGTGATGGTGGGTGTTCTGGAGGGCTACGTGTTCCATGTGGTGTGGTGCAGGTGTTGATCTTCTCCTCTTGACCAGCTTTTCTGATCTTGGCTAGAGAGTGCATGGCTTCAAATTTGGAGATATAAATGCATCTCTCACAAGTCTGAGTGTTGAGAGGTAAGAGGAGAGGGTTGTCTGTGTGCATGAGGCAGTTGCCTCACTGCCTCAGAATGCCCAAGTTCACTATGTTAATAGGAGAAAGCACAGGGAACTGTCCTTTAGACATACAGGAGGGATAGTCATCATTACTAAGTACTGGAGTTGTTTCCTTATAGGACATCTAGTGCTGATAGCACTATGTGTTCTACAATAATTGCTACAAAAAGGCTGATGAAGTGCTAGGTGAATAAGCCAATTAAAGTGCAATAGAGAAGAGAACTAGCAAGATCTAAGGGAAAAATTGAAGAGCAGACTTTCTGGCACCGGTAATAGTTTACCTCAGCTTAGTGGTACTGACATGGCCTTTTAATCTAGAAAGTTGAAGGAGATTGAAAACTGCCCAAATGGACCATAAGCTACAATTTGTGGGCCAGAAACTACTCCTGTTATGGTAGCTAGGCTACCTAGTGCTTACCACTCCCACTGATAAGCTAGAAGGCTACTCTCCAACACAGGAAGGTCTGGGGGACATAATATCTCTTTACCCAAGTGTATAAATGATCTTATATATTGCCCAAGTGTACAAATGATCTTATATCCTGAGTAGTAAAATCTAATTGCTTAATCACAGTGTCCCACACATCAGATATATTAATTACACAGTCTCTTGCTATTTTTCCTTACTGTTGGTTTCTGCCTATATTTCCATAATGCACCACACTTCACTGTTCTTTCATAACAGTTCCTGCTGCCACTGCATGCATTTTCCACCTAAATATTTGTAACCGCACTGTCTGTGTCTGTAATGAACTCTACATTGTTGCTCTCACCAGCTACTCATTCACCAAACACTCTTTCTACAGCTTCTGCCTATGATAAGACAGATTTATCTCCTAAATCCTCCTGTAGCAATAGAGTTATAGGGTCATCACCCAAAAGTCCCCTAGCATCACCTCACTAAACACCTGCAACAACTGAAGAGGCCAAAAAAGTACCTTACAAAGAGGATCCTAGGCCTTAAACATTTGTCCTATATGGACAGACTAAAAAAACTCCAACTGTCTCATATCGCCTACTTAGAGGCGATCTCTGCTTGACTTACCAAGCCATGCCTGACCCAGCTCTGTTAGAAATGCTACATCTGAAGAAATCCCAATCCCTCCGCACCACATGCTCCAGGGACCTCAACCTCATTACCACAATCAACAGAACATGCTGAAGGGACAGGTTCATAACCCAGAGACTACCCATGCTATGGAATAGACTTCCCATACATGTCAATCAGAGCACCTCACTGGCCCTCTTCAATAGAAATATTGATGAGTGGATGGGAAATAGAAAATTCACCCCTGGAATCACTACAGAGGCACTGGGAACTAAGATTGGGTGGCACAATGCCAGGGTAATCCTATGGGCTAGGCTTGTAAAGGCTCCAGGGCCATTAGCCTAGTACATACCTATGAACCTATGAACCTAAGAAGCACCCCCATGGCAATTCCATCCTGTCGTGTTTTGTTATTGCACAAATCATTCTTCTGTATTCCTTCTAGCACTATGTTCACATCACCCACCCCCAGTTTCTGGATCTGAACATCAGTATCAGTACACATTTTTTGTTCTGCTTCTGGTGCTACCTAAGCTCTGTAGTTCACCAAAATGCTGCTCTTAGCTGTTCATTCCTTGGCCACAGTGCAGCTCCTCCTAACTGCCTCCATACTAGGAATAGGAGTTATATGTGCTGCATCCACTACAAAAGACGAAGTTCCCCAGCATATGGGCCAAATTCCCCATATGCAATATGATCACAAAGTACAGTTGTGTACTCTTACCATAAATATAGATGTTCGAGTGTGTTCACTGTTGCAGTCATGACTGTAGGGTTCTTCCTGCCAGCAGCAACCCCTGATCGGCCAGTGTCCCAAAGTCTGGATCGGGCGTCAGCTGAGGTCGCTTTTATCCTGACGTCAATGCGCCAGAAGGTATCAAGACCTCAGCTGATGCCATTTCCCCAGTTTTTCTTGCCCCAGATGTCAGGTGCCCAGAAAGAAAAGGCTAAAAAAGAAACCATGCCCAAAACCTCATCAGCCAAAATACCTCATAACAGATAATACTCAAAGAAAAAACAATAGAGGGGGTATGAGGGATGGTAACCCAGACTGCAACAGTGAACACACTCGAACATCTACATTTATGGTAAGAGTACACAACTGTACTATGTCCTTCATGGTTCACTGTTGCAGTCATGACTGTAGGGTTGAGTCCCAAAGCTAAGAAAGGGTGGCTGGAGGAGAAACAGAGGGAGTGGTCACAAAACCTTGCAAAACCACAGAAGCAAAACCGGCCCCGGATTTAGAATAGAGAGGAGGTTGTAATGCTTAGAAAAAGTATGTACAGAACTCCATGTATCAGCCTCCAAAATATCCTTGGTAGGAACCCCACAAAGAAAAGCTGCCGAAGTAGCAGTAGCCCAGGTAGAATGAGTCCTATCATTAACAAGAACTGGATTACCATAAGAGTAACAGAACTTAATGCAATGAGCAATCCACTTGGAAATAGTTTGCTTAGTGTTTGCTTTCCCTTGAACAGTAGGAGCATAAGCGACAAACATCTGATCAGATTTCTGGAATATCTTGGTCCTGTCCAGGTAAAAACAAAGCTGCCTGTGCACGTCTAAAGAGTGCAAAAGACTTTCTTCCTCACTTTGAGGATTAGGATAAAAGGTAGGCAAATGAATAGACTGATTCAAGGCCACTGCTGAAACCACCTTGGGCATAAAGGTGGGATTAGTCCGTAGAGATACCCTGTCCAGATGAAAAATAAGGAAGGGTTCCACAGCCATGAGTGCTTGCAATTCCAAAATTCTTCTAGCAGAGGTAATAGCTAAAAGAAAAGCAGTTTTCCAAGACAAAAATTTAAAATCCATGGAAGCTGCAGGTTCAAAAGGAGACAAGGTCAATTTCTCCAAAACATAGTTAAGATCCCAAGTGGAAACAGGAGCCCTCATAGGGGGCCGAATATTCTTAGCCCCACTAAGAAATTGTTTAAGTAATGGATGCGAAAAAATCGGAGGATCCATATCGTAATGTGCAGAAATAGCAGAAGCATGAAGCTTAACAGACGAAAAAGATAGGCCCGTATGTAACAGCTCTGTCAGATACTGTAAAATCAGAGGTATGTTCGGAACAGCAGAATCACCACCCTGGACTTGATTCCAGGAGCAAAATCTTTTCCATTTATCTGCATAAGATTTTCTAGTGCTGGGCCATCTAGCTTCAAGGATTACATCTATAACCTGTTTGGAAAGGGTAGAGGTGTTTACAGACCCTGGATCCACCAGGCAGCTAGATTCAGAGTTTTGACATGACTGCAGTATCCGGCCGTCCCACTGAGACAGTAGATGAGGGATTTGAAGCAGAATCCAGGAAGGCTCCTGAACCAGGTTCATCAGAGTGGAATACCAGAATTGCCAAGGCCAATTGGGAGCCAGTAAAATCATTTGCGGACTGTCCTGTTTTATCATCAGAAGTACCCGAGGTAGAAGAGGAAAAGGAGGAAAAGCATATACTGAGAGGTGTTTCCAACTGAATGAGAGGGCATCCACTTTCCACGCTAGTTTGTGGTAGGTCCTTGTGCAGAATGTTGGAAGTTGATGATTCTGAGGGGATGCAAAGAGATCTATGTCCGGACATCCCCACTCCTTTATAATCATCCTGAATATCCGAACATCCAACATCCATCCGTGTGGATCCGAAATGTGTCTGCTCAATGTGTTTGCCAGAGTGTTGTCTTTTCCTGGTAGGAATTGTGCTTGTAAGTCGACACTGCAGGTCAGAGCAGTGTACCATAGAGTCATGGCTAATCTGCACAGGGGGTAAGAGTGAGAGCCACCCTGCCTGTTTATGTACTGTAGTGTTGTCTGTCTGTATCAACAATTGTCCTGGTAGAAGAAGGTCCCTGAAGGTTATCAGGGCATTCTGTACAGCTAGCATCTCCTTCAAATTTATGTGCAGGTGTGTTTGCTCCTTTGTCCAAACACCCTGAAGACATCTCCTGTGCATGTGGGCTCCCCAGGCATAATCTGAAGCATCCGTTTTCAGAACTTGGTTGGTCGGTGGAGGACCAAAAGGCTTCCCCTTGTTCTGTAGACAGGCTTCAGCCCACCAAAGAAACTCTTGCTGGAGACAAGGCAAAATCGTGATCACTGTTTCCAAACTGTGGCAATGCTGAGACCATACACTCTTGAGGTACCACTGCAGTTTCTTCATATGCAGTCTTGCATATGGTATGAGTAGAATGCAGGAAGCCATGTAACCCAAAGCCTGCAGAATTTTTCTTGCAGTCAGCTGTTTCATTGAAGCCAGGTGTCGGAAAGAAGAAGCCAGTTGCACTTTTTTGTCTGGTGTCAAGAAAGCCATCTGGGTTGTAGTACTCAGAAGAGCACCCAGGAAAGTAATCTGTTGTGTGGGTACCAGATTTGATTTCTTTAGATTCACTGTGAAACTGAGGTACTGAAGAAGATGCTGCACAAAAGCTAGATGCTGAAGTAGAGTGTCTTTGTCATCCGCTTGAATAAGACAGTCGTCCAGATAAGGGTATATGTGAATCCCCTTCTGTCTGCAAAACACCATTACTGGTGCCAGGCACTTTGTAAAGACCCTGGGTGCAGTAGATAAGCAGCAACCAACAGCAAGCAGCAAAAGTATATATAAGACAAACCACAGGAACAGGATACAGGATACAACAAACTTATTCCGGTACCTCGGCTCAACAGCCTTCAAAGGAATAAACATCAAAGCACCAGGTGCATTTTATATGCTAGTGCTACCCAACAATTAATCAATTATTCAATTCAATTCAATTCAATTAAAACCATGATACAACTCCAGAGAGTTAAAGGTACAAAAACAGGTACAATACAGGTACAAAACATCACTGTTAGAAAAATAGAATGCAAAATGTTAATTTCAAATAATAAAAATATTATTATTAATGTAATTTAATACTAAATATTTTCATTATTAAATATTCAAATTTACTTCCAAATTCAAGCCTTTAGGTTTTAGAGTACCAAACTTTAAAATAAACCTACTTTCTAGATTTAATAAACTCTGCTGAAAATTACCTCCACAATGTACATTAGGTTTGGCTAAAGCACAAAAAAACAATGAGTCAATCGACCCATTGTGTATTGTATGAAAATGTTCAAATATAGGGCTATCAATCCTAGCATTACGAACATCACCAATGTGTTCTAAAACGCGTATTTTTAATTGGCGTTTCGTTTGACCTATATAATATTTAGGCAAAGCACAATCACAACCAATAATGTAAACTACACCACAGGATCTACAATTAAAATTATTTTCTGCAAAATATTTTACCCCATTGATAGTGCAACCAGATAGATTTTTTTACTCTCACACATACCTTGCATTTGCCACATTTTGACATGCCATAATGAATACCAGAATCCAACAAAGAAACATCACTTGACAAATGTTTAGGTTTCAAAATTTCCTTAAGATTGGCATATCTGCCATATGAAAAGGAGACATGTTCAGGAAAAAGATGACCAATCTCTTCATTTTTATAAACGATAGGCCATAAAAAATTAACAATATTGCTTAGAATACCAGAAAAAAGAGAATATTTTGTAACAAAAAATTAACTATCATAATTAGTATTCATCTGTTTGTGAACTAAATTATTACAAAATGACTTTGTAACTTGATTCTTTTTTAAATTAGAATCTAATCTTACACGACTTTTCCTGATTAAACTTTCAGAATAACCCCTATCAAACAATCTCTTAAAAACATTATCAAATTCCAATTCCAAAAACACATGCTCAGAAGTGTGTTCATATATACGTTTGAATTCACCATAAGGGAGGGCCTCAATAAGATGCAAAGGATGTGCACTAGATGCATGCAAAAAGTTATTAGAAGCTACCTCCTTCCTATAAGGTCTAAATTGGACAATTCCTTGTTTATCCACATATAGCAAAATGTCCAAAAATTGGATTTCTTGTTGATTCACAACGTGTAAACTCTAGTCCAAACTTATTTTGATGAAGGCCCACCATAAATTTGTCAAAATCTGAAATATCTCCTTTACAGATAAAGATTAAATCATCAATAAATCTGTGATAGGAAATAACACTTTTTCGAAAAAATTCTAATGTGTATAGAAAATTGGTTTCAAAGAATGACATAAACAAGATCGCATAAGTTGGGGCAAACTAGCTCCCATCGCAGTCCCGTCTACCTGAAAAAATATCTTATTGTCAAATACAAAATAGTTGTGACTAAGTGCAAACTCTAAAAGAGAAATGATGAAAGAAGTACGTGGACCCTCACCCAAAATTTTCATAATAGTTTCCAAACCTAATTTAATACTAATATTAGTGTACAGGGACTTTACATCAACTGTAGCCCAGTAAAAGCTAGAATCCCATTTAAAGTTTTTAATCAAATCACAATATTGATTGGTATTGCTGATATGAGAGGCAACATATTTTAATTCATTCTTTAATATACTATCCAAAAAAATACCTACATACTCCAAGAAACCACCACAACAGGACACAATGGGGCGACCAGGGGGGTCTTGGATATTTTTGTGTATTTTTGGCAATGCATAAAAGATAGGGTCCTTAGGATTGACAACATATAAACGTTTGACATCTTTATTACTCAAAAAACCCAACCTTTCACCTCTCTCAAGAATTTCTAAAAGAGCAGAATTGTATTCATTAATAGGGTTCTTAGGCAATTCAACATAAACATGGTCATTACATAATAAATCATAATTCATCTTTAAATAATGACACCTATCCATAACTACCCATTTGCCCCCCTTGTCTGCAACGCAAAAGGCATACTTTTTTGAAGCTTCCTTCATATTTTTCAAAGCACACCATTCAGACTTACTTAAGTTGAAGGTAAAAAACTGCTTCAAAAATGTAACATATTCAATTTCTGCCTTTTTGCATAAGACATTTTCAAATGTCCTCAAAACAACAGAATTTTTGGGTGGACAAAAAGAGCTTCGACTAGGTAGTTGAGGTAAAATAAATTTACCGTAACCAGTAAAAAAACGTTCAGAACGAATATCAAAAGCCCTTGCCTCATTAAAACTAACAACTGAGCTACTGCCCTCCTGATTATCACTAACTGGTACATTTTCAGCTACAATATCATGAATAGAAAGATCCAATAAAGGATCCAATAAGATAGAGAAATCATCCGAGTCAAAAGAACAAAAAGAACTGTTCAAAACAGTGTTCAGATCTGCAGAAGCATTCACACTGCTTCCAACAGTTGTCACAGAATTATTATTATTAACACAGCTTTTGGCAAAAAATACTTTTAAGTATAGTTTCCTACAAAAGCGTTTAATGTCCATTAAAATGTCACAAAAAGCAGGAATTTTCGTTGGTACGAATTTACTACCTAAATTCAGCACCATTAACATTTCAGATGTAAGAACAAGGTCGCTTAAATTAATTACATTAGTACTGTTCACATCAGTTTTTGAGAAGCAGCCATTAGAAAATTCAACACGCTCATTGTCACAGAAAGTGTTACCCAAATGAGCGTGAAGAAAAAAA